>NC_138187.1:106023804-106283804 GCF_964194105.1 Spermophilus citellus
TGAAGAATCTATACTTCTTCCCCTGTTCTCTGCTTGAATTTTTTTCAACTCCCACTCAATTCTTAGATTCAATCTGTATATCTTCTTTATTCAAGTGCAAACAAAAGAATATGCTTTTAAAACATTCCACAAGGAAAACACTACAAATCATCAGTTATTTGATGCCAAGGTCAAAATGACCCTGATATAATTGTTTATTCCAGCTACTGAAAGGTTGAAAATAATAGGGCTGATGTGAACACAGCTGAGAAAAAAAAAAAAAAAAAAAAAAACCAGAAACCAGAATAAAAATATGTGATTGCATGTTGTAACTGTTACAGTTACAAAATTTGAAGTTTTAGAGAACAGGCCCAGCGGCCTGGCCGGCGGAGGGGCAGAGCCGCCGCCCGCGCCTGCAAGGTAGGCGGAACTGCGACCACCTGCAGAACAGGCCCAGCGGCCCGCCTGTGTGGTAGACACATTGCCCCAATTGGAGGAGGGGCAGAGCCACCGCCCGCGCCTGCGAGGGAGACTTTGAAACTATACAAGAGCAATATAAATATATAGGGGGAAAATTCAATAACACAACAGTTTCACCAAGCAGAAAGAAACGCGAGCAGTATGAAAAGACAAGGAAAGAAAGGACCACAAGCAATGCAGGTCAACTCAACATTAGAAGAGGTAATATCTGCAGCAGATGGAATGTCAGATAAAGAATTCAGGATATACATGCTTCAGATGATCTGGAGTCCCAAGGAAGACATTAGACAGCAAAATCAGACAATGAAAGATCACTTCGACAATGAATTACATAAACAAATCCAAGAAGCAAAAGATAGACTATACAGGAAATAGAGGTTATAAAAAACAAACAAACAGAAATCCTAGAAATGCAGGGAGCAATAAACCAACTTAAAAACTCAATTGAGAATACTATGAGCAGAGTAGAACACTTAGAAGATAGAACATCAGACAATGAAGACAAAGTATTTCAACTTGAAAAGAACATAGACAGCTCAGCAAGACTGTTAAGGAACCAGGAGCAGAACATCCAAGAAATATGGGATAACATAAAGAGACCAAACTTAAGAGTCATTGGGATACAGGAAGCTATAGAGGTCCAAACCAAAGGAATCAGCAATGTGTTCAATGAAATAATACAAGAAAACTTCCCAGACTTGAAGAATGAGACACAATCCCAAATCCTAGAAGCCTACGGGATGCCAAATGTGCAAAATCATAAGAGATCCACACCTAGACACATTATAATGAAGATGCCCAACATACAGAATAAGGAGAGAATTTTAAAAGCTATAAGAGAAAGGAAGCAGATTTCAATAAGGGGTAAACAAATCAGGATAACAGCTGATCTTTCAACACAGACTCTGAAAGCTAGAAGATCCTGGAATAACATATTTCAAACCGCTGAAAGAAAATGGGTTCCAACCAAGAATTGTGTATCCAGCGAAATTAAGCTTCAGGATGGAAATGAAATTAAAACCTTCCACGATAAACAAAAGTTAAAAGAATTTGCAGCTAGAAAACTATCTCTTCAAAACATCCTCGGCAAAACATTACAGGAAGACGAAATGGAAAATAACAATGAAAACCAACAGTGGGAGGTAGTACAGTAAAGGGGGAAAAATAATCAAAGAGGAAAAACAAACCATGTTAAGTAACATAAATAAACAAATATGGCTGGAAGAACAATCCATATCTCAATAATAACCCTAAATGTTAATGGCTTAAACTCACCAATTAAGAGACACAGGCTAGTAGAATGGATCACAAAAAAAGATCCAACAATATGCTGTCTACAGGAGACGCATTTGATAGGAAAAGACATACATAGACTGAAGGTGAAAGGTTGAGAAAAATCATATCACTCATATGGACTTCGGAAACAAGCAGGAGTGTCCATACTCATATCAAATAAAATAGATTTCAAGCCAAAGTTAATCAAAAGGGATAAAGAGGGACACCATACACCAACAAGACATAACAATCATAAATATATATGCCCCAAACAATGGTGCAGCTATGTTCATCAAACAAACTCTTCTCAAGTTCAAGAGTCTAATAGACCACCATACAATAATTATGGGAGACTTCAACACACCTCTCTTACCACTGGACAGATATTCCAAACAAAAGTTGAATAAAGAAACTATAGAACTCAATAACACAATTAATAACCTAGACTTAGTTGACATATATAGAATATACCACCCAACATCAAGCAGTTACACTTTTTTCTCAGCAGCACATGGATCCTTCTCAAAAATAGATCATATATTATGTCACAGGGCAACTCTTAGACAGTATAAAGGAGTAGAGATAATACCATGCATCTTATCTGATCATAATGGAATGAAACTGAAAATGAACAATAAAAGAAGGAAGGAAAAATCATGCATCACTTGGAGAATGAACAATAGGTTACTGAATGATCAATGGGTTATAGAAGACATCAAGGAGGAAATTAAAAAATTCTTAGAGATAAATGAAAACACAAACACAACATATCGGAATCTATGGGACACATTGAAAGCAGTTCTAAGAGGAAAATTCATTGCTTGGAGTTCATTCCTTAAAAAAAGAAAAAACCAACAAATAAATGATCTCATACTTCATCTCAAAATCCTAGAAAAAGAAGAGCAAAACAACAGCAAAAGAAGTAGAAGGCAAGAAATAATTAAAATCAGAGCTGAAATTAATGAAATCGAAACAAAAGAAACAATTGAAAAAATTGACAAAACTAAAAGTTGGTTCTTTGAAAAAATAAATAAGATCGACAGACCCTTAGCCATGCTAAGGAAGAGAAGAAGAGAGAGAACTCAAATTACTAGCATACGGGATGAAAAAGGCAATATCACAACAGACACTTCAGAAATACAGAAGATAATCAGAAATTATTTTGAATCCTTATACTCCAATAAAATAGAAGATAGTGAAGGCATCGATAAATTTCTTAAGTCATATGATCTGCCCAGATTGAGTCAGGAGGATATAGACAACCTAAACAGACCAATATCAATTGAGTAAATAGAAGAAACCATCAAAAGACTATCAACTAAGAAAAGCCCAGGACCGGATGGGTATACAGCAGAGTTTTACAAAACCTTTAAAGAGGAACTAATACCAATACTTTTCAAGCTATTCCAGGAAATAGAAAAAGAGGGAGAACTTCCAAATTCATTCTATGAGGCCAACATCACCCTGATTCCTAAACCAGACAAAGACACTTCAAAGAAAGAAAACTACAGACCAATATCTCTAATGAACCTAGATGCAAAAATCCTCAATAAAATTCTGGCGAATCGGATACAAAGGCACATCAAAAAAATTGTGCACCATGATCAAGTAGGATTCATCCCTGGGATGCAAGGCTCGTTCAATATACGGAAATCAATAAATGTTATTCACCACATCAATAGACTTAAAGATAAGAACCATATGATCATCTTGATGGATGCAGAAAAAGCATTCGACAAAGTACAGCATCCCTTTATGTTCAAACCATTAGAAAAATTAGGGATAACAGGAACATACCTCAATATTGTAAAAGCAATCTATGCTAAGCCTCAGGCTAGCATCATTCTGAATGGAGAAAAATTGAAGGCATTCCCTCTAAAATCTGGAACAAGACAGGGATGCCCTCTCTCACCACTTCTGTTCAACATAGTTCTTGAAACACTGGCCAGAGCAATTAGGCAGATGAAAGAAATTAAAGGCATAAAAATAGGAAGAGAAGAACTTAAATTATCACTATTTGTAGCTGACATGATTCTATACTTAGCAGACCCAAAAGGGTCTACAAAGAAACTATTAGAGCTAATTAATGAATTCAGAAAAGTGGCAGGATATAAAATCAACACGCATAAATCAAAGGCATTCCTGTATATCAGCGACAAATCCTCTGAAATGGAAATGAGGACAACCACTCCATTCACAATGTCCTCAAAAAAAAAATACTTGGGAATCAACCTAACAAAAGAGGTGAAAGACTTATACAATGAAAACTACAGAACCCTAAAGAGAGAAATAGAAGAAGATCTTAGAAGATGGAAAAATATACCCTGTTCATGGATAGGCAGAACTAACATCATCAAAATGGCAATACTACCAAAAGTTCTCTATAGGTTTAATGCAATGCCAATCAAATCCCAACGGCATTTCTTGTAGAAATAGAGCAATCATGAAATTCATATGGAAAAATAAAAGACCCAGGATAGCAAAAACAATGCTAAGCAGGAAGTGTGAATCAGGCGGTATAGCGATACCAGACCTCAAACTATACTACAGAGCAATAGTAACAAAAACAGCATGGTACTGGTACCAAAACAGGCGGGTGGACCAATGGTACAGAATAGAGGACACAGAAACCAATCCCCAAAACTACAACTATCTTATATTTGATAAAGGGGCTAAAAGCATGAAATGGAGGAAGGATAGCATCTTCAACAAATGGTGCTGGGAAAACTGGAAATCCATATGCAACAAAATGAAACTGAATCCCTTTCTCTTGCCATGCACAAAAGTTAACTCAAAATGGATCAAGGAGCTTGATATCAAATCAGAGACACGGCATCTGATAGAAGAAAAAGTTGGCTATGATCTACATACTGTGGGTTCAGGCTCCAAATTCCTCAATAGGACACCCATAGCACAAGAATTAATAACTAGAATCAACAAATGGGACTTACTCAAACTAAAAAGTTTTTTCTCAGCAAAAGAAACAATAAGAGAGGTAAATAGGGAGCCTACATCCTGGGAACAAATCTTTACTCCTCACACTTCAGATAGAGCCCTAATATCCAGAGTATACAAAGAACTCAAAAAATTAAACAATAAGAAAACAAATAACCCAATCAACAAATGGGCCAAAGACCTGAATAGACACTTCTCAGAGGAGGACATACAATCAATCAACAAGTACATGAAAAAATGCTCACCATCTCTAGCAGTCAGAGAAATGCAAATCAAAACCACGCTAAGATACCATCTCACTCCAGTAAGATTGGCAGCCATTATGAAGTCAAACAACAAGTGCTGGCGAGGATGTGGGGAAAAGGGTACACTTGTACACTGCTGGTGGGACTGCAAATTGGTGCAGCCAATTTGGAAAGCAGTATGGAGATTTCTTGGAAAGGTGGGAATGGAACCACCATTTGACCCAGCTATTCCCCTTCTCGGTCTATTCCCTAAAGACCTAAAAAGAGCATGCTACAGGGACACTGCTACATCGATGTTCATAGCAGCACAATTCACAATAGCAAGACTGTGGAACCAACCTAGATGCCCTTCAATAGACGAATAGATAAAAAAAAAATGTGGCATTTATACACAATGGAGTATTACTCTGCATTAAAAATGACAAAATCTTAGAATTTGCAGGGAAATGGATGGCATTAGAGTAGATTATACTAAGTGAAGCTAGCCAATCCCTAAAAAACAAATGCCAAATGTCTTTTTTGATATAAGGAGAGTAACTAAGAACAGAGTTGGGAGGAAGAGCATGAGAAGAAGATTAACATTAAACAGGGAGGAGAGGTGGGAGGGAAAAGGAGAGAGAAGGGAAATTGCATGGAAATGGAAGGAGACCCTCATGGTTATACAAAATTACATACAAAAGGAAGTGAGGGGAAAGGGGGGAAAAAAGGGGGAGAAATGAATTACAGTAGATGGGGTAGAGAGAGAAGATGGGAGGGGAGGGGAGGGGATGGGGGAGAGTAGAGGATAGGAAAGGCAGCAGAATACAACAGACACTAGTATAGCAATATGTAAAACAGTGGATGTGTAACCGATGTGATGCTGCAATCTGTATACGGGGTAAAAATGGGAGTTCATAACCCACTTGAATCAAAGTGTGAAATATGATATGTCAAGAACTATGTAATGTTTTGAACAGCCAACAATAAAAAATAAAGAAAAAAAAGATTTGAAGTTTTATATTTTAATATGCAGCCTGTCATGAAATCAGTCCTCCATCAGATCCATCAGAGGTGTGCCTGGTTTAGCCTGCAGGAAGATCCTGTTCTCCCTTAATGAGAGACAATCTCAATTTCTCATGTGGAAAACCTGGGAAATGACAGAGGAAACATGGCCATAACCAAAATGATAAGCAAAGAATCAAGTTAAAGTATCTATGGCTCAAAAGTTGGAACTTTGTCAGCCAAAGTGTTGTGTCAAGACCTTTTAAAGAAGGTTTTGAGCAGTAGGGTTTTTTTTTTCAGTTTAGTTTAGGGGTTCATTATAATAGTTTGGTCATTATTTCAATATCACTATGAAGCATCAAAGTGATACAAATGCAAAACAACAAGGACTAATAGGGAACTTTTTAAAAAATAACTGTGTTGAAAAGTCAGAAAATTTTTAAATTATGAAAGTCTAAATTATGGGAATGATAAAAAGAATTATTGTCTAGGCAGGGAATTTAATTTATAGGAGCAGAGGTAGACATCAAGAAATTAATTGTAGAAAGCTTCACATTTTTGCAATTATATAAGCAAAGGCAGCTGATAACCAAAAAATAATTTTACCCCTGCAACTTGGTTGAATTCGTTTATTAGTTCTCTTAGATTTTTGGTGGAGTTTGGGGGTTTTCTATGTATAAGATCATGTCATCTGCAAATAGTAACAATTTGACTTCCAACTTCGAAGGCCTTTGTTTTTGTTTTTCCTTCTTTTTCCTGATTGCTCTGGCTAGGACTTCAAGATCTGATTTGACTAAAAGTGGTAAAATTAGGTATCCTGTCTTGTTCTAGAATTTAGAATAATTTTTCAGCTTTTCCTCATTCAGTATAATGTTAGCTATTGGCTTATTATAAATGGGCTCCATCATGGGAGAAAACCATATGCATGACGTCCTCAAAGGTAACTGAAAACAGATTTTTCAGGAGTGTGAAAATGATGTTACTGATGGGTCAGGGAAAATGAGAACTGAGAGCTGATATAGCAACGCAGAGGCTGTTGTTAACCTTGCCACCCTTGACAATCCTCTGCTGAAGTTTTGGAAATTGGAGACACTGAATATAGACAAATATTTTGAATTAGTTACAGAAAAAGGAAAGTAAGTGTCAAGATGGGACCTATCAGGTTACCCAGAGTTAGGCAGGTATTACTATAATAGACATTTCTGCTATTGGCCATCCAGCATCCAACTATTCCTTTTTCTTACCCATTAGACATTGTTGTAGTATAGAGTTATTTCAGTGTTTTTTTTTTTCTTTTTTTTTTTTTTTTACCCAATCAGTCCACCTCACTTGCCACATGAACTGTATTTGTAAGTCTTCTTTGTCTAGATTCCCAGGTTACATTGTTTTATATTCTAAGTTCCCATTAGCTATCATCATTTTTTTGGTCTTAACACTCCAATTGGTCAACACTGCCCCATTTTTTCCTAGTCATTTAAGCCTTATAGTATCTCCAACATTATATTGTTATGGTCAAGTTTCTGTCTGTAGATTCTTGAGCATATCTCCTACTTCTTGTTGCCCAACTCTCTAATGAGTCTTCAGAAAAACAGAAAGTGGCAGTTCATTATGACCAAGTTTAATGTATGTGTCTGTTAAATTGTAGTTAGCATGTACTCATGCAAAAAAGTAATGGAATCTCTTTTTCAAACAGAAAAAATAAATTCCATGTACATAGAAGGAAATGGAGGACATT
Source organism: Spermophilus citellus (assembly GCF_964194105.1). Classification (NCBI taxonomy): domain Eukaryota; kingdom Metazoa; phylum Chordata; class Mammalia; order Rodentia; family Sciuridae; genus Spermophilus; species Spermophilus citellus. The sequence goes on from NC_138187.1 coordinate 106,031,455, forward strand.
GTACAAAGTGAAATGTCAGGCACAGAGAGATAAAACACCACAAGTGACACACTCATAAGTGAAATCTAAACAATTTGACTTCACAGAAGTTGAGAGTAGGATAGTGGTTATCAGAAAGGAAAATAGTATGGGTAGAGGAAGGGGGACATTGACCCAGCAGTATGATACTGTTTGATACAATGAATAGTTCTGGTGTTCTAAGGTACAGCAGGGTGAATATAATTTACAATACTATATTATATGCCTTAGAATAATCAGAAAAACTTGAATGTACCCACTATAAAGAAATCATAAAAGTTTAGGTGATGGATATACTAATTACTTTGAGTTAATCATTACCTAATATATACATGAATCAAAACACCACTATGAACAATTATAACCACAAGGGCCAATACATGCAAACAATCAATCATCACATATACTCTGTTTCAGTAGGGATACGAGAAAAATAGAGATTCTATTTTTAGGTAGTACCAAGAGATAGAATGTCTACCTAGTACTCACTGTCTGTTTTCTTTTAAATTATTCTAAATAGCACTTTATTGTAGAATTCTTCCTTGCATGTCTTTTTTTTTTTTATCTTCAATATATACCAGACCTTCCTAGAACAGAGCATGAGTGTATATAAATATTTACCTAAAATAGATAAATATATTTAGAAATATGAAATAATGCTTCAGGTATTCCATTTAATTCATTTTAGATACTCAACAATGGCTCAAAAAGCTAAATTAGTGGGCTGGAGATATAGTTCAGTTGATAGAGTGCTTTCTTCAGATGCACAAGGTCCTGGCTTCAAATCCCAGCACCCACTCCCCTTCAAAAAAAAAACCCCTCTAAATTAGAAACATGAAAAAATAAAGTTCAAGCTTTGGATGTATTTAAACTCAAGCACCATTCTAGAGAATACGCATGGAGATAAATTTTCCAAATTAGAGATTTCCTAATTAGAGATTTCCAGAAAACAAAGATAAGTTCAAATGAAAGAGGGGTAAATCAAGGCCATATGGTGAAAGTCCAAATAATATATGGGGAGGAAGAAGCTGAAAATTTCTTATATGTTTATTCTAGAAGTGCACAGAGATTCTAGCAATCTTGTACTTACATGCACAACCCATGGATACAGATTATTAGACACAGGCTGTGGGGGGAAATTAACAAATTAGCATTCCATTCCACAGACTTAATACACCTCATATGTGCTAGTTTTTTTGTTTTGTTTTGTTTTGTTTTTTTGGTGCTGGGAATTTAATACAGGAGTGCTTAACCTTTGAGCCACATCCCCCAGCACTTTTTCTTTTTTATTTTGAGACAGAATCTTGCTTAGTTGCTTATAGCATTGCTAAGTTACTGAGGCTGTCCTCAAATTTCGATCCTCCTGCCTCAGCCTCCAGAGCTGCTGGTATACAGGCATGCACCACCACGCCTGGTTCTACTAAGTTCTTAAAGGCTGTGTTTCTTTGGGGAAGCTTCTCATGGCTTAATCCTTTCCTGTTGAAAATGATTCCATTATGATCACTCAGTTCATGGCAAGAAAGAATGTGTTCATCTCTTCCACAAAACCTTTGCACTCACCTCCAGTTTAGGCTGATGTCTTTCCCCATAATCCTCTTTACAAAAAAAAGGGTAATGAGAAAACAGTGTTTTGACTATTAATTACTAAATGTTCTACAGAATGTCTTGTAATTCTAGATGTTATGGTTGGGAAGAAAAGACTTTTTTTTTTTTGTAATTTCAACTTCAAGGTTTAAATTCTTGTTACCCTAGCTGATGATCTTGAGTTTAATCACTTACCGCTGACCTCTATTATGCTCACCTGAAAATGGTGCTATTGAGAAGTGGTGAGACCTTTAATAGGTAGAGTCTCAAATAGAATTGCAGGGCTGTGGTCTCTTCTCTCTCTTTTCACATCTTGACCATGAGGTAAACAGATCTGCCATGCGCTCCCACCATGATGTACTGCCTCACTACAGACCCAAAAGCAACAGGACCATGGGCTGAAATCTCCAAAGCTGTGAATCAAAATAAACCTTTCCTCTTTATAAATGGATAATCTCAGGTATGTGTTACAGTAACAGAAAGCTGACGAACGTGACTACTGTAAGGTAAAAACATGCAAAAGCCCTTTGGAAGCTTCCAGTATTGCACAAATGCTAGTTATTCAAACATAACACTTTGGAGATCTTCAAATTTTTGGAGACACGGCATTATGGTTTGGCTATAAGGTGTCTCACAAAAGCTCCTGTATTAAGGAAGGAACATTCAGAGGCACAATGATTAGATTATGAGGCAAAGAACCTAATGAAAGAACTATTCCATTTGATGGATTGATAATTTGAATGGACTGACTGGGTAGTAACTATAGGCAGGTGGGGTGTGGGTGGAGAAGGCAGGTCACTGGGAAGTGCTCAGAAGAGCTTATCTTCTCTGAGACCCCTTTCCCCTGTCTCTGCTTCCTGGCTATCATGAAGTGAGCAATTTTATTTTGCCATGTCTTTCTGCTCTGCCTCGCCTTGGGCCCAGCGTGGTGCAGTTGGCTGAAGGTATGAATTCGGTTTCTTAAACCATGAGCCAAAATAAACCTCCCTTCTCTCAGTTGTTCTTGTCAGGTATTTTGTTCACAGTCAAAAAGCTGACTAACCATACATGGCATAGAACAGAAAGTACATCATGATCACCCAGGATATGGCAAGAAAGAATATGCTCCCATAAAACCTTTGCATGCACAGAGATATTGATACAATACGAGGACAAAATTTCAAGTTGAAGTTGACCCAAATTCGAACCAGAGATCTATAGATTTGGTAAGCCCCCTCACTAACAGATCAAATTAAGGAAGACGACATCACTGGGAGAAGCTGCAAAAAGGGCCACACATGTTGAATGAGAGGTGAAGAAGTTTCTCTGAGAATTTCCCTTCCTCACATGGCTCAACCATCTCTCAGCAATTAATTCCCAAGCTGGAGAACAGGACTGTGCATGATATTTATTTGCATTCCTCACATACTTAGTACTGTGTTCCACACATAGTAGGGGCTCAATAAATATTGGTTAATTGATTGAGAAAAGCTATAATAAGTGTTGCTCTACCAGAGGTTTTCTCAGCAAGAGTAGAAAGGATTTATGTGAAATGAAAGTAACTAAACTGCCTGCATTCAATATAAACATTATTAAATCCAATTTGTACTTTGAAAAGATGTTGGCATTCACTTTTACATGTCTTGGGAATGCTTCCAAATTAAATGCATTCTGGACAAAAAACACAGAGCAACAATTAAGAAAATACTGGATATGTAAAATTAGCTGAGTCTATTTATTCTTTCCTAGAAGTAGCAGCAGTTTTCAAGACAATAAAGCCCTATTTGGTCTCAAAAAATGGTTTTAATCAGTATAAAACAGAAATAATTCTTATTGATTATTTTAAACTGTTGTCTCTGGGCCTTGGGTAGAAGGCAAAATGTAAATAAATGCTAATTCCTTAATATGCTTAGTCCAATATATGCTGAATGCCCAACTATGCAAGCTTAATGAGAAGCAAAATAAAGAAATGCCATAGCACCTGCTTCTAATGAAAAATGAGCTTTTCAAAGGCTTCAGTTGTGGGAAGGGTAAATACATCATCCCTGGATTCCACGCTCTAGGTAAGAAGGCTAAAATTTATATTTAATTATATTACTCACTATAAGCCAACTCTATTTCTACAGTTGTATGCCTCATAATAACTCTTTAGTCAATGACAGACCAGATATACAATAGTAGATTTTAATGAAGCTGAAAAATTTCCTATAGCAAATACAATTATGTATATATAGGATGATAAGAAACATCTATGTTACTGGCTTATTTATTTCCTATACTACATTTCTTAATATTTTAGAGTATACTTATCTCTTTCTTTCTTTCTCTCTCTCGTACTACTGTGTGGTGCTAGGGATTGAGTCCAGAGCCTCACACATACTAAATGTTCCTTCTACTTATTCTTTTAAAAAAGTTTACTATAGAACATTATGTTGTGTTACAAGGATATCATCCTCATATATCTTATGTTTACCACATCCCTTCATTGCCTCAATGTCACACTGAATGACTGACCGACACCATCTAGTTTTGTGTAGTAAAAGCTATGATGTTTGCACAATGACAAAATAGCCGAATGGCACGTCCCTCAGAATATATCCCTGTCATTAAGCTATGTGTGACTTGTTTATATTTTTATAACAAAAAAGCTTCATGCCATCCCATGAGCTGACTACTATTATTATTATTACCATTATTTTTCAGAAAAGGAATTTGAAGCTTGGGGTGAGAGTGGCCCAGATGGACCTAAAGCCAATGTTGTCTGATTCCTAGTCTAGGGATCCTTCCAGTATGACACACTCCTCATTCCACCATGAAAACCTCTCCTCAATTAAATCTCCATGGGCCTGAGACTTTTCTAAATGTATTATTGGGAAGAAAAATAGACACAGCTGAAGCTTTAACTCAAAGGAACCTGCTTTCATGACACAGAAAGAAACACTGGAGTACACAGAAGCCACGAAAAGTTAGGAAGAAAACCAACTGTTCAGCTTTAAGTATCATCTACATTTCAGTGATTCCCCAAAGTTCTGGCTCTGTCCCTCTCCTGAGCTCCAGACTATGCTTCTTTAATTAGATATATTGTTATTAGGAGGTCTACTAAGCATCCCAAACACGAGGGTAAAACATAGGTCTTCATATTCCCTTCCAAGTCTGTTCCTTGCAAGTTGTCCCCATCCTGATTAATGGCATGAGCATCCATTCTGCTCAAGCCCCAAACCTGGGGGTGATCCTTGATTCTCTTCTATCTCCTCTATTTGCATCATTTCCATCACTGATCCCCATCAACAGTAGCTCCAAACTGTATTCCAAAATTGGAGCACATCTCTCCACTCCCACTATTGGTAGCTTCATCCTGGTAACACTGACCTCTTGCCCAGATGGCTGCACAGTCTTCTGTGCCCACTCTTACCCCTTTAGTCTACTGCCCACCCAGCAGCCTCAGTGAACTTCTGTAGCCATAAACAGCATAATGTGAACCCTTACCTCTTTTCATAGACTTCCACCACCCTTGGGATAAACCAGATTCCTTCCAAAGACCTGGTCTTTGCTGACTCTCCAATCCCATGTCCTATCATGTTCCTCACCTTGCTCCCCTCTGGCTAGGTGGGAGATGTAACATGGTGGGATTCCAACTAGACATATGGTGCCTCTTCAAGCCCTCTATACATCATGTTCCCTCTGTCTTGCATTCTGTCCTTTCTGAGCCCTGAATGTCTTCATTCTGATCTGTTTAAATGATCTTCTTCCTCTAAGAATTCACCCATGATAGATCCACCCCCAAAATATTCTAGCACTCTCTATCCCTGATCTGCTTCGTTTCTTGCAGTCATTACTGATTTAAATGCTGGCATTTTCCCATTTATTCCATCCTCCCACTCACAGACCTCATGAGGGCAGGGACTGCCTGTCCCATTCACCTCTGTATTCGCAATGGCCTGTCCCATTCACCTCTGTATTCCCAATGGCTATAGCAGTTCCTGGTACATAGAAAACATTTGTTGAATGAATGAGGTTGGAGTCATGTTCTAAGGTCAAGGGAAAATAACGTATTTGTTTTTACATAGAATCCTCTCCCACACAGGCTTCACCTTATGTTAAGCTTCTGTTCTCCAATGCTTTAGTATTCTCCCTACCATCAGTGTTGCTAAGAAAATGACCAAGAGATATCAAGTCTATTCATGCTAAGAGAATGATATAGAATACATTTCAGGTGCAAGGTTAGTCAATTAAATTTGTGACAGGATAACTGTCGGATATAATTTATGTCAACTACAGTAAACTGAATAAATAGGATTATTCATAGTTTTATAGCTCCAGTAATAAAAAGAGATCAAAACAAATAAGACACAGATTTTTCTGCACAAATCTTCACTACATTGACCTTCACTGCACTAATCAAAGTTTTCCAAAGAACTGGTTTTTTTTATTTAAGGTTTCTTGTGCATTTTAAAAAGACAGAAAAATAGAGTTATAATGAAAATGAAAACAGATTTCAAAGTAGCTCTAGCTATATAACACAAAAGGAAATCATTTAAAATGTGAATAATTAAACTAGGGTTGCCTACATTATATGAAATTTACTAATTTAATGGAAAATTAATAGTATTAACTTGTTATTTAGCTGGACACACACACACACAGCCTAGAGGGGAGAGGCATAGTAAAGAAATTATTTTCACAAGGTAAGTACTTAACATATGTTAAGTTCCACAAGAAGTACCAAATTCTATGGAAGAATAAAACAGGCAGACTTAACCTAGTCTTGGGGTATAAACAGATGTCATGGAAAGTCTTCCTGATAAAGTTATTTTTAAGACCTTAAGAAAGGGAGTAGTTGAGGAGAGGGAAGAGCTTTCCAGGTAGAAGAATAGACATTCAGATGACCTGGACATGCAAGGTATGGTGAAAGTTAATCATTTCTGACTCTCATCACTATTCAGAGTTTAACTATGTCAGAAATTAACAATGACCTAGTTAACTGGAATGACAGTTGCTCTTATTCCACCCGACAAGAGATGGGGAGGGACTGAGAAGACTGAAGCAGGCATTTCTGATCTTTGCTGTGAACATTTCTAGTGATTACCTCCCCATCCTCAAACATAGATATTCTAGATACACATGTTGGTAAGTATGCCCCACATTTGTCCTCCTAACTACTGCCAGCTATTACTCATTCTCTCATCTTCATATTTTTTCTTTGGGAATCATGGTGGAACCCTTCCTTTTAATCACCTCTCTTCCCCATCTCTTCCATATGCCCCTAGTCAGTTTCCAAACCTGTGTAATCCCTCTTCTTCTAAATGTCTGTGTCTCCCATCCTTCCATCCATCACTTTTGTCTGATTATTGCAATAGCTCTACATAGATCCATTTCTGTTTCCTGCTAATCCATTTTCTGTCACTGCAAATCCAATATTCTTCACAAACTGCTTCATTGCTTTTCCATGGTTTTCAAGATTACATTCAAATTCTTAATCTCTACTGGGGCAGTTTTCCCCTCGGGGACATTTGACAATGTCTGAGGCATTTTTGCTTGTCACAACTGGTAGAGAAAGCTATTGGAATCTATTGGGTAGAAGCCAAGGATGCTACCAAATATTGCACAATCCACAAGACCGTCCCATAACAAAGATTATTTGTCAATAGTGCAGAGGTGGCTCTTCCACATCTGGTCCTGCCCATCACTCTTGAATCACCTTTTGCTTTCATCTTAGCACTCTGTACTCTAGTCATAGGGAAATGTTAGCTCCCACCATATGCAATTACAATATTTGACAATGTTGAGTTAAAAACCTCAGCGATTTCAATGAAAAATGTTTGTTGTATTTCTTTTGTCTAAAATGACACCCCCTCACTGCTTTCTCCTACTTATCTTACAAAACACATATCCAGATGCACCTTCTCCACAGCCCTATCAGGAGTATAAGCATGACAAACAAGCCTTCGTGCACATCCTTTGTTCTTTGTGTTTCTATGGCATCCTCTCCAAAAGCATCAGTCTCCTGGAGACAGCTGATATCAGGTCTGAATAGTAAGTGACTCATTGCTAAGTTCAGTTTCCACTGTCCACCCAGAGCCCAGCACAGGGTCATGGCATCTTTGAGTTACTTCACAGATTACAGTGGGAAGAATAACTAAATGAACAGACATGTCCATTCCCATTACCAATTGCTCCCATTTCTCCAAATGACCCTGAGTAGTCACTAAGAAATGGCTTCTGAAGTTATTTTAGCTAAAAAAAAATATCCACATTTCTCAAACATTAATGAAAAATTTACTTCACATTCACAACTAGAGATTTTTGTGGATTCCCAAATGCTAATCCAGTGCTAGTCATGTGTTAAGTAGAATAAAACCGACTATCTATGTCCCAGTTTCTTGCTGACTACCAAGGGAGTTTTTGATTAAAAGCTAGAAAGACTTGTGGAAAGGTGAAGAGATACCAACTCTGATATATTTTTCTATGTGTTTTTTTGGTGCTGGGAATTAAGCCTAGGAGCTCATGCAGGCTAAGCACATGTTCTAACAGTGAGCTCTACTCCCAGTTTTAAAACTATTTCCAAATTGAGATCTTAGTGCAACTTAAATATATATATATATATATATATATATATATATATATATATATATATATATATATATATTTTATTTTATAAAATTTAACCATGGGTATTGAATTAGGGTAAGAAAAAGACTCAAAACACCCTTATGGTTGGCTAACAAGTAGATAGCTTTTTATTAACCACTAGTGGACTGTAAGAGGATTCCCACACTGGAATAGGATTTAACAGAGGTATGTGTTATGTGAACTATTCTTAGCGATTATGTGTTTTGTTTTGTTTGTTTTTGTGGAGTGTACTCTTTGATTCTACAATGACTTTTCTAACAAATTTCAAGTAATACATCAATACATTTCTATTTTTAAATTACAGTATGAAAGTCTAATCTCCTAAATTTCTCCTGTTCCTATTTCTACTCCTCTCTCCAGAAAGAATCACAGTTAATAGTTTCCTGTATTTCTGTAGAGAGCTCCATGCATTTTATACACATATATGAATATATATATACATAAACAAAGATATATAATTTTGTTTTTTTAAATAAAATTGAACTAAAGAATACATATTTTTTTCTGCTTGCTGTTTCACTTCATAAGTTATGAGATTCTTCTACATCACTATCCACAGCTATTTTGGGTTCTTTTATAGAGGAAGATTACTTTGGAGTATAACAGGTCTTCACAATTTCTTTTAATGATCAAAACACTTTAAAATAAACATTTTTTAAAGATCAACTTAGCTTATAAATTTATTTGGAATTATACATTGTGTGGAAACTAAAAATCCGGTTGTTTTTTTACTAACAGAGGAATAATGTACCTTGGTAAAGTTGTTTTGTTGTTGTTGTTGTTGTTTTTTTTTTTTTTTTTTTTTTTTTTTTTTTTTTGTAACTGGAATTGTCCTAATTCCAGAGAAGATAGAATGAAGGCTGGATTAATTCTGAAGTCAAGAATTTCCCACAGAAAAGGATGGTCAATGATTACGGAGACAAGTCGGGAAAACAGTAATGTTCCAGTTCTTTAAATATTTTAGAAAAAATACCTTTCAGTACAAGCTTATGTGGAGGGAAATTCCACCATGGGTTCGAGACCTGATTTCATCACTCCTGGTTTATTACAGCCTTGGGTGAGATGCAACCCACCTGTTTCTTCATCTGTTATTTATCTTGGCAGTTTTCTAAATATCAAGTACAACAATGCTTTGGAAGAAATATGAATTCTCATACAAAACCGAAATTGGGGGACAAGAAATTGAACTAGATGATTTTTGAAGTGAGGCTCACTCAACAATAATTAAAGAGAAAGAAATTTCTTTTTCATATTTTCATGTATTACTTAAGGAAAAAAATGTGCATTTTGCCTTACTGGCATAGGCAGAAGCTGAAAGCATCCATGAGACGGTCCTAGATGAAGTGCAAGGTACTTTCAGAACACATGGCTAAGCACCTAAGTGAGGGACCTACTGAAGGAAGAGAAAACTGGTATTATCCAAGGTACTATAAGAACTGTCCCAAACTCAGCACCCAAGGTGCTGTATGATTTGAATATGAAATAGACATGCTGAGTTTGGGACAGTTCTTATAGTACCTTGGATGATACCTTAGTATTGGGATGAGGTGGTAGAACTTTCTGAAGTCAGTGCCTAGTGGGAGAATGTCAGGTCATTGGGGGTATGCCATTGAAAGGCATATTGGAACTCTGGCCCACTTCTTCCCATCCCTTGTTTTATTATTATTGTTGCTGTTTGTTTCCTTTTCACCATGAAGTAAACAGTCCTCCCAAGTCACGTAGTCCTGTCATGATGTATTATGCCACCACAAGCTCAGATGAGGCCAAACAACCACAAACTAAAAGCTCTGAAATCATGAGCCAAAATAAACTTTTTTTTCCATATAAGTTTATTTGTCTTGGGTTTTGTTATACCATCAGAAAGCTGACTAACACCCAAGTGAATCTATGACTACATAAATAGGTCTTCTTGGACAGACCTATAATAATATAATGACATAATTTCAAAATCTCTACAGATATCACTTTGTGTCATATTTCTTCACTGGTAAGAAAACCAGTGTTGATGGAGTTTTAAAAATGGTTATTCTAAAATTCCATTTTATTTTTATTTTTCCCACTCAGAAACTAAAAAGAATCAAACACCACTAAATATTTATAATTATAAAAATCTGATTTAGAGGCCTGAAATGCAGCACCCAACCATTATTAATGTCCTGTGTAATGCTGAGAGTCTAGGATTCTGGGGTATAGTTTTAGGTACTCAAGTCCTACTGATTAGCAGAGAATGGGAGTCAACAGATCAGAGTCAGAATGTTACACTGTTCTGGGCCCAAAACATACACACACACACAATTAAAGGATATAAATCACTCCAAGATGGAAATGGGGCAAAGTCAGCAATTTGGAAGCCAAGGTAATGATCCAAAATGACTTTGATAAATAAAAAAATAGATGAAAATTAATAGAAAGAATCAAGAAATAATAAATTCTTCAAATGGAAGGAAACTTGAGAGTCACATATGCCAGCTCTAATCGATGTTTGAGCTCTCTTTATAGGGTTTCTATGAAGAGGCTGGATTTTTGTTCTCTTTTTTTAATATTTATTTTTTAATTGTAGTTGGACACACTACCTTTATTTTATTTATTTATATGTTGTGCTGAAGATTGAACCCAGGGCCTCGCATGTGCTAGGTGAGCACTCTACCGCTGAGCCACAACCCCAGCCCGGTTTGTTCTATTTAACATTCAGCATTGGCTTTAATGGCAGTCTGAATTTTAGCCCCTAATGTGGAGCATTATAATTATTCTGTATAATACATTTTATAAATTATCTCAGTAATCCTATAGGATACTTTTAACTAGTATCAATGTTTACGTTGAGATGTAGACTGAGATTACATTGTAAACTGACATGCAGTTTTAAGAAATAATACAGAAACACTTTTGGCACATTCTGCCCTGTTTCCCCGATTGGTGACATCTTGCAAAACTGGTACATAATATTATACTCAGGATATTGGCATTGATACAATCCATCAATCAGATTTAGATTTTCCCAATTATACCATACTCATTTGTGTGTTTTTATTATAACTTTATCTTGTTGATTCATGTATTCACCACCACAGTGAAGATACTGAACATCTCCTACTTTGGCCAATAGCCAACAGATAAAAATGGAATCATTTAGTGGGTAACCTCTTGGGATTCATTTGTTTCTCTCAGAATAATTCCCTCAAGATTTTTCCAGGTTCAAGTGTGTTTCTTTTTCTTGCTGAGTAGAGAAGTATTTCATAGTATGGATCTATCACAATTTGCATAGCCATTCAGGGTTGAATCTAGTTTGGGGACATTATAAATAAAGCCCTATAAATATGTGTGTACATATTTCTATGTGAACATAAGTCTTCATTTTTCTGGAATAAATACCCAAGTGTGTAATTATTGAGTTGTAGGGTATTTGCATATTTTGTTTTATAACAAACTATGAAACCAACTTTCATAGGGACTGTACCATTTCATATTCCTACGGGTGAAGTATGAAGCAATTTCTCTGCATCTTCTCTGTTTCCACTATTTTATATTTTAGTTTTCACTATTTTATATTTTAGTTTCTCTAAAGGGTGTGTTGTAATTTTCTATGAGGGTTTTTCAGATACCTTTAGTGACAGGTCTCATAAGATCCTTCAGTTTACCCTACATAAAGCTATGATTTGTCCATTGATAAATGCCCTGCCCTGGCCTCCATTCTGGAGCCCCACCCCTGCTCTCTATGACCACACACCTTGTCTCCCTATCTTGGAGGTGCTTTTTTCTAAGGTTGGCATTCTCAGTTGTTTCAATTATTTCTGCAAAATTATGTTTTGCAAACCCACTGTCATCACAATATCTCTCTCTCTCTCTCTCTCTCTCTCTCTCTCTCTCTCTCTCTCTTCAATGAATTATCTGTTTTGAGGTCCTTTTACAAGGGATAGACTGTCCTAGGCTTAGGAAAATATGGATAAAAAAATAATGTTCTATCGCACAAAATGATCACAATCTAGCGGGGGAACAAACACATGAACTATTCTCTACACTGCATAGTGCAGTAAACATTATTAATAGAGATATACACTGAGAAGAATGAATAGGATGGCTATTACTCATTGAGGACCAAATTGACTCACGAAAATTTCACTCCCACTCCCAACATTTGCAGTCAAGCAAAGGATAAGTGCACCAACATACAATTTCAAGACAAGATGAGAGCAAGGGGCAGGGCTGGAGTTGTGGGGTTGGGGACTTGGATCTACTCAGGGAAGGGAAAGCTGTGAGGAAGAAGAGATGCTTTTGATGGATGGAGAGGTGGCCAGAGACAAGAGTCCCAACCAAGGGACAAGCTGAAAGCAGGAGAGCAGTTCTGAGTGATCTGAAACAATGTGGAGTATCAGATTCACCTACAAGTGGTGTGGGAATGCAAAACCTAACTCATGAGGGACAAAGGGCAGAGGATGAGGTAGAGGAGGGAGCAGGGAGGCCTCATTAGACTTGTTAATTCCATCCTGTTGACACTATGGTATTAAACAGGGCATGTCAGCTTGCTATATTAAATAGGTCCCCTTGGAAGCTGTAGAGAAAAGAAATATGAGAAGGACAATATTTCAGGAAGTGTCGGGTGAAACGCTATTAAAATTGTCCATCTGAGACACATTTAGTTTGAAAACTAAGGCAGTGGTAGGAAGGAAGGAAGGCATGGAAATTCTTTGAGAAATAATTCAGAGACAAAGATTATGACTATGCACTTTCACTGTGTAAGAAAAGAAGAAAGAGGAGCTAAGATTGAGGAGGAAAATAACTTGAGCAAAGTAAAAGGATATGTTTAACTGTCTAAAGTTTACAGGGAGAAAAGATTTTATAAGAAGAAGTTAAAATGTGAGATTATTAAATCTAAAAGGGCAATTTGACTCTGACTTTTACTCCTATGAGAAGGTACCAAATTGAAGATTATAGTCACATCTTCCCCACTTCTCCCAAAGGAAATGGTTCTAATAGAAGCATAAATAATATAGGTCAGGTAGGTGAATACTTTTTGAGTTAATAAGCATTAGAAAGGACAAATGCAAATTTAGGGTGCAATAAACGCTGCATCTCAAATCAGTTGAGGGGATGAAGAGACTACAAATTGCATTAGGATAACAGGAAAATTGCATGGAAAAAGTTATTTGTTTTATTTACCAGACATATTAGGGTAATTCCAAAAAGATTATAAAGATTTATATATAAATAAACTCACCATAAGACTAGTAGAAAATGTGTGAATGCCTTCAAAATCTGAGAGGGGAGAACAACTTTTCCAAATGTGACCCAAAACACAGAAGGAAAAGATGATTGATAGATTCCATTTACTTATATAAAATAATAGTATTTAAAAAAAAAAAAACTATTGTTGACAAAGGGCATCATAAGCAATTAAAAAAAAATGACAAATTGGGGGAAATATGTATTACTTGTATCGCAGATGAATGGGGTAATAAAATAGAAAAGGAAAAAAACTGATCACCTTATAGGGAAATGGGCTGGAGAAAACACAGTTCACAGGCAAAGACATGCAAATATCTCTTAGCCATATATTTTTTTTAAATGTTCAGTTTCACTTAAATTAAGAGAAATTTAAATTAGGAAGAGACTGCCATACAGTTTTTTCACCTGATTTTGGCAAAAATCTAAAAGTGTGGAGACACATTCTCTTGGTGAGACTGAGGGAAACAGTGGATCCCAAATACTGGTGACAGATATGCAAAATGGCACAATTCCTATGGAGAATTTGGCAGCATTCTTATGTATGCACTTACACCTAGAAATTTCTCTTCTAGGAAATTGACATACAAGTATATATAGATACACACAGACATGAAAAGATGAATTCACCATAGGACTTTGTGAATCAGCAGAAGTCTAGACACAACTCATTTGCAGAGGACTAGTTTATTCAATCATGAGCATTCACACCATGGAAATACCCACCCCTTAAGCAATAATACCTACCAAGCATTCATAGACTTCATCCCATCAAGCAGTATTTCATCAGTTGAAAAGAAAGTGAATTGAAAAAGAACCAACAGAAAAATAAACTATAAAGTTAAAACAATTATTACTCACGAAGAAAGAAAGTTCTAGAATGCAATGGTCACAGTTAAAGGTTAGATTTCTTCTAAAGTATCTTGTTTAATAGATTTGACCTATGTTACATAATTATAAAGCAAAATTAATTTTTAAAGAATAATGCCTAAAATTTACAATAAAACAAAACAAACTAACCTAAATGGGCATGTATCTGTATTCCTAAACCAAGAATTATTCTAAATTATGTTGAGATGCAAGAACAAATAAAGTAGCAACTCTTACAACATTTGTTCAGTAACTGTACTATTTGTGGCAATGTTGGCTGTTGTTTTCTGAGACTATTTTGTGTGTACTTGTGGAACTGAGCAAAAAAAAAGTAATGAAGTGGTATTTGAGTGATATCATTTCCACTGTTGTTGAGAACTGGGATACTTAGTGTGGAAGAAAGAAGATAGAAGACATTAATAAAAGGTATGGAGAAAATTAGATTGATTATGTATTGCTATATCTTGAAGCTACACAATAGATTCATAAAAATTTCATTATATTCTATAAACTTTATAAAAATATATACATTTTGTATGTCAAATGTTATAAACGAAAAAAGAAACACTCCCACTGATGGAAGAAGCATAATTTCCCAAAGGTGTCCTAAAAAAGCATTCTAGTAAGTTATATAACAAGAATCATGTAATTATGTTCCTTCCATAAGAAAGCAAAAGGAAGATATTAATATCTCTTTATACTGAATCTACAACTATTATTTTGGAAAATGCAAGAATTCAACAAATTCAGCTAATAACATAAACTTTAAAGGTTGGAAAAATAAATACTATTACCTTAAAGGAAATAATTACCCTACCTTCTGCTATAAATAACAACTTCTTGGCTTCCTGGTAATTGGTTGAAAAATGCTATTTCCAGAAAGATCAGTAGAGTAGAAGGGAACAGGGGAGGGAGGAAGGTAGGGTAAAGGAACGTACGTACTGAGGACTGAATTGGAGCAAAGTATATTTATGCATTTATAATGCATTATGTCAAAATGAACTCTAATTTTATGTATGATTAATATAAAGCAATAAAAAAGAACACAAGAGAGCCCTCACCAAGTACCCAGCCAAATCAGAACCCAATAGTCAACTTACCATCTTCGAAATTGTTAGAAATAAATGTTGCTTAAAAAAAAGGAAAAAAAGAAAAATACTATTTCACTTGTACTAGTGCCCTATGTTATTACATCACAAAAATTGATTCCATGAAGCTTTCTTGAGCTAGAGACAATCTCACATATATTTATACAGGGTAACTTATACTTTTAACAATTGAAACAAGTCAATAATTTATACTCTATTCATTTTTAAAAAATATTTATTTTTTAGTTGTAGTTGGACACAATACCTTTATTTTATTTATTTATTTTTATGTGTTGCTGAGGATGGAAACTAGGGCCTTGCACGTGCTAGGCAAGTGCTCTACCACTGAGCCACAACCCCAACCTCTTTTCATTTTAATTAGCTTCCTAAATGGTTTCTTAATAAGCTACAGCTTTGGCAGCCCTAAAAACAAACACTTTCAGGTACTTAAAAATCTATTTAAAAAAACAAAACAAAAAACTAAACTTTACTCCACTGGACTAAAAAAAAAAAAAAATCTCACTTGTGAACAAAGGTATAGATTGAATAGATTCCCCTAATAACTTCTTTGGTAAACATTTTGCTCTCGAAGCCAAAAAGAGAGTCTCATTAATGCATGTCAAGTCTGATGTCAATGTAGCATTCACATATATTACTTCATTTAGTCAGTATTCATTTACTGATGGATACGCAGCAGTGAACACACAGAAAAACGTCTTCCCCCTTCTTGTGGAAGATGGAAAAGATAGTTTTTAAGGCCATATCCTGCAGGAACTTGTGCTCCATTGCAAGGGCTTTAGCTTTACTTTAAGTGAAATGAGAAACTGGCCACTGAAGGAAGGATTGTTTGCAGAAAAGCAAGCAATCTAATGTAATTGTCACTCAAGTATAGTTGTGCTGCTGTGTTAAGAGCTTGGGGAAATAAGGGTAGAAACAGAAAAGCTTTTGCCACAATGCAAGGGAGAAATAACAGAGCTTAATTGAAGACATAGCATTAGAAGTGATGAAAGATAGATTCTGAATACCTCCTGAAGGTAGGATCTACAGTATTTATTTACAGATGTAGGATCTGTCATCTGAGAGAAGAGATCAAAGCGCTGAAGTTTTTGGTTTGAGTAATTGTAAAGATGGAATTTCCATGAATGAGAAGAGAATAATGACAGGTGATCCTAATTTGGGGAAGATGAACAAGAGTTCTGTTCTGTTTGTGTTTTGGCACCAGATGCCCATTTGACAGACAAATTGAGTGTCCTTGAGTGAACAGGCAGTTGATGTAAATCTGAAGTTCAAGGCTCAGATCTCAGCTAAAGGTATATATAAATGTCAGGGTTGTCAATATGTAAATAACATTATCAAAAGAAGTACCCTGGGACACTTCAATAATTAGATGTCAGAAAGATGAGGTGGAATCAGCAAAGAAGAACACAAAAAAGCTAGAAGAGCATGAGGAATCTCCGAAACTTAGCAAAGAAAGTGCTTCTGAAAAACAGGAGTGAACTACTGTATCAAATTCAAACACAGCAGGGAGATTAGGTGAAAGGGCAACTGAGCATTGTATAGCCCTTCTGACACAAGATTTCTGCACAAGATTTCTTCACACAATTTTACAATCAAAGTGAACACGATGCTCTTTCAATGTTCACAGCATGCTATACCCTTTAGTCTGCTGTATCCCACACGCCTCTGCTATATCTGAAGCTATGTCCACATTTTCTTTTTTGTCCACGCTTTTTATTGGTGCATTAGAGTTGTACATTCTGCTATGATACATGCATACAATGCACAATATAACAATACAATGCATAGCCACATTTCCTTTTTTTGTTCTTTTTAGGTATATACATGACAGTAGAGGGTATTTTGACATATTATACATACATGGAGTACAACCCATTCTAATTAGAATCCCATTCTTGTGGTTGCAGATGATGTGGAGTCAGGCTGGTTGTGTACTCATATATGATCGAAGGAAAGTTATGTCTGATTCATTCTACTGTCTTTCCTATTCCAAACCCCACTCCCTTCCCTGAATTCCCCTTTGGCTAATCCAATGAACTTCTATTCTTCCCCTCCTGACCCTCTCTTGTTGTGGGTTAGCATCCACACATCACAGAGAATGTTGAGCCTTTGGTTTTTTGGAACTGGGTTATTTCACTTAGCATGATATTCTCTGGTTTCATCCATTTACTAGCAAATGCCATAATTTCATTCTTTATGGCCAAGTAATATTTATGGCCACATTTTATTGACTGAGGGTCCAAAGAGGAGATTCTCTTGATCTCAGAATCATGTGGCAACACCACACCAAATTCTAAGACTAGTCTCTGGGTTAAAAAAAAAAGACTCATTATGATCTATGTGATCTGACTAAGAACCGATATCTGAGTTCCTGGGATAGAGCTAGGAGCAGGTCCTTGTTGTTCTAAATGAGTGAAACTTCACACAGAGACATGGGAGTCACAAAGTAAAGCTGGAGCTCAAGCAAGATTTAAAGACATCTATGATCCTCCTGAGATACAAAAGAATGATCTATATCCAAAGAGGGTAGCTAGACACTCACACCTCCAGCAAGGGTGGGCACATACCCAGTGAGGAATGGCAGGTGGGTGTAATACCGTTACTGTCTGTGGGACATTTCTCATGCCATCAGGAAAAGCAGAGTACTTCCCTCAGTGGGTAGCGGGGGATCCAAAAGTCATCACAAGAGCTAGTCACGTAACCTGTGCTCTTAAACTATGTCAGGATTAAATTCATTTTATGATACAAACTGAGGATGATCCTGAATTTTATTACTAGAAAATGGGAATACAGGACTCATGCTGCTCAAGGACAAAGAGTTAGCCCTTAAAAACACAGAGTGAAAACAACCACCCTCTTACATTTCCAATGCCAGATTTGGTGTCTCAGTTTGCACCACCATATCAACTACTTTAAAGTATGTCCTGATGATAAAACCAAGATCCCTTAAAAAGTGCCAGTTGCTTAAGGAGTCCCAGACCTGGAAATAGACTGTACCAAGGACTCTTACAAAATTCTTTACTAAATGTGTTGCACTGGGGGTTTCCCTGCTAGTTGGTACAAAAGGATGTTCTAGCCCTTCTAGTGTATTTGCAGATAATACTACCCTGTGTTGAGTACTTACAATGAGGCAGGCACCATTCCAAATGGTTTATGTGCATAATCTCATTAATACTCACAAAGCCTGGATGAGGTAGATACATTATATGCATGAGAAAACTGAGATTAAAAAAGATTAAGTTACTTGTTCCAGCTCTCACAGTTACTAAACACCAGAGACAGGATCAAAACACAGGCACTCAGCCTCTGGAGCCCTTGCTTTCAGTCAACATGTTACATCACCTGCTGGACCAGTCTCTTATGGAGAAAACTGGTGCTTCATTCTTCCAGTCCCAAGCACTATAGAAGGTTATATATGTGTGATATTATGTAACCTCCTACCTCATGGTTATTCCTTAACTCTTTCTACAGAGATGAGAAATTTCTTTAAGCATATGCACCTTAGTAATACCACCCCCAAAAGTTTGCTTCTGTACCCACATACACAGATGCAACTGGATGAAAACTTTAATGCTTTTTATGATGTATTCTCTTACGTGGATAATCAATTCCAGCATTAGAAGGAATTGACATAAATGCTCCAATGGCTCCAATTTCCCTATTTTTCTGTTTGTACTTTCCTGAGTCCATTAATTACCCCAATCTCATCTCATGCTTATACCGGCCCAGTCAAAGCTTCTCAAAGTTTCCTACTGAAAATGCAATGGTGCGCATCTCAAAGATTTGGGGAGCTTGTTGAATATGGATCTTCACAGTCTTCTAGGGTTTTAATAATTTATTAAAATGTTTTCCTATTTCACATCCTATAAAAATTTACTCAGTTGTTTTAGTAGTAAAAAAATGATGTTTTTAAATTACTGAATTTTAAGCTGAATGAGAATAATGATGACATCTTTTTGGTCTCCACTATATCGCCTATGCCTAGCTGTTTTTAAAAGATTTACTGAATACACAAACAACTGATACTGCAGGTTGGGTATGGGTTTGTTGCAAGGATTCTCAGACAGGGACTGAAAATCACAGCTCCTGGCAGGACACACTCCTCTGATGTGGGAGAGGCACACCACTGAGGTTCCATTTGCCAAGCAAATCACATAGCCAAGCCTGACCATGGGATATGGAAGTGTACAGGGTGAAGATTCAAGAACAATCATAAAGTCCCTGGCATCGTGCAAAAATATAATCGGAAACATCTAGAAGCTTCCTCTAGAAGGGCAATGGTATATAGGAGAGTCCCAGTGACCAAGTCCTAGCTACTACAGATTTAGTGTCTACGGCAAGTTTCTTCAACGGTCATATGTATGTAATTTTGTTATTGATGATGTTACTGTCACAGAATCTTGAATGTATTAAAACATATTTTGAACGTATTAAAGAAGTTCAGCTTTAAAAAAAAACAAGAAAAATCTGATGAAATGAAGAATTCTTGAAAAATGCAAATATCTTTTACTGCACATGTGCTTAACAGCATATGTCTGGGGGATACCTTGTTTCCCTTAAGCAGAGCATACCCCATCTTGTTGGGAAAAAGCAAAATACACTTCAACTGAAGAAAAGGAAGCCATGTGACCAATTCAAAAGAATTACTGTCTGATTCTCAGACATATTCTAATCTGGGCTGGTTCTAGAAGGTCCTCATTTTTTCAGTCTGCTTCCTCAGTATTTTTATGATCCAGTCTGTTCCTTTTTTGCTAGAGACACTCTGTTTTCATGCAAGGCACTAGTCTTGTCCCAGATAAATGAAAAGCACTAAATATATATGTACTGTTCCCGACATATTTACCATGAGGAGGGAGGGCAGGAGAGGAAGAGCATGCATAGCAAGACAACATCTGCTGCGAAGCAAACTGCCAAATTCATGGCAAGAGGAGCTTGGCTGGTGCGACTCATTTATCAGAAAGCTGCCTCGTGCGTGCACCAGGGCAGCTTTTCATTCTGTCTTCTTGGAAGAGGGGAGAGAAAATGCAGCCCATTACTTCATGCAAAACAATTTGAAAAATAATTTTATAAAAGTGGAATAAGCATAACAAATTATTATAAGGTAAATCTCGTCGTATGGCAAGATTTTCAAAGTGTTCTTCAAAGATATACCACTTATATATCATGTATGAGCCTCTAAACTGCAACTGGAATACCTAACTAGGTAATGGTGGCAATTATTTAGGAAAAAAAAAAAAGAAAGCTGAATTTTTCCCCCAATTACTTCACACTCTTGGCAATTATTTTGCAGTGACAGCTATCAAAAGATTGAGAACACAGTCTTTGAGGTACATTGGTGGATACAGAAAATCACACATAAAACATAAAACTCCAGTTTTTGCCTTTCTATACTGAACACTTGCAGAAAGATGCAAGAGCTAAAGCCCCTACTCACAATGAAGTGGCAAACTAGGCAGAAAAAGCATATTCCCAAACAAATAGTAACCAAGAGTAGCAATGAAAGGCTAAAAAAAAAAAAACAAGTGCCATCTACATCAAGCTGAAAAAAGAAAACTAAGAGCAGCTGGATATAGCAGACAATAACTACAAACACCATGAGAAAAAATGAGGGATAAAGGTGTCCCAGAGGAGGAAAGCCTTGTGCCAGTTCTGAAGGGTGAGATGGAGTGTGTAGATAAAATCATATGTAGCGGAAAAGCAGGATGTGTCATTTCTGGCAGGATGGAATTCCATGGCAAAATACCTCAAATGCATTCCTACATCACTTTTTATACCCACTCAAGACTAACTGGTGACTCCAAAGTCTTTCGGGCTATTTAGATCCTCAGTTTCTTCATCTATAAAATGGGAATAAATCCACCCATCAGTCACCTCCCCCAGGAGTTTCTATCAATACCACTCTGTATGAAAATGTTCTTATCAGAAAGCCCCTTCTCCTACACGAACATTCTCACCACTTCTTGGAATGCCAGACTCCTGGAGAAGAGCACAGTCATGTTCACAGCTGCACTCTACTGCCTGGCAGGGTGCCCAGCACACAAGAGTTTGATGATCTGGGGGAAATGGTGCTGAAAGAAGTTACTCTATCTTACACCTGAAATGTTTTTTCCTTCCATTTCCATCATTGAAATCTTTCCTCTGTTGAAATCTTTCCTCTGCAAGTATAGTTGAAATATTCCTCCCTTGAATGAAATGAATGCTAACAAACTCCTTACAAAGAGTTACTTTGTATCTAAAAGCTGGAAAAGATAATCAACAATAACATTACTGAACATCACTCTGTACCCTGCCCAGCATTTGCCTTATTGCTCAGCTTGGAAAAGTGAAGACAGTATGTTTATAATCCCTTCTCTCACCTCATTTTCCATTTACTTTATACCCACCCATCCCTGCCCCCCATTAAGGTTTCTGCCCTCCCCTGCTGGACTGATAATGTCACTAGATATTTTTTTTTAACATGAAGCCTAGTGAGTCTTCTTAGCCTTCAATTTGCCTGTAGCCTCTACAGCATTGTTCTCTCCTCCCATTTTTCTGGTTGAATTGAGCTGATCCCATGACTTCAGGGATCTGACAACCTGAGTGTTATTCAGATGATCCAAGCTGATTATCTACCCTGAATGACAGAAAGTAATTTCCAAATGTTTCCAGAACACTTCCTCCAGCCACCTCAAATTCCACATATGTAAACCTGGGTTCATTCCACCTTCTCCTGTTTAAAAACTTATTCCAGATTTCTTTGCTCCTCCATGGGAGAATGGACGTTAGCTCTTCTCTCCCTGACACTTAAAATCTACTGAACTGTCAGGTCTTATTATTTTATAACCTGATAAATTACTCACAAATCAGGGCCCCTCTCTTAGATTCACTGTTTTGCGTTAGTTTAGAGACCACAGTTGCTAACTGCTTTTCAAAAGCTATATAATAAGTTTTTTCCTTAGGATATTTACACAGCAGTTCATAGGCATCTCTCCCATCTATAGGAGTTAAAGTAAAACAACTCACTGAACCAAAGGGTTCATAGTATTTTAAATTACATGTAAATGTGAGGCAAATCTCTTCAATTAAAAACTTAGGAAATGCAGTAAAAACAATAGCAACAAAAACACATTTTTTTATAGCTTACATAGATTTATACTTGGATTATTAGAACAGAGACTAATGGTTAGCCAGACAAATTTCCTCTTCTTGGGCACACTAGCTGCAACTCCAGCATTCCTGGTAGGTAGGTGTGACTTTGTACCTGGGCTCCCGCTGATGGGGCGTGAGCCAAGGTGATGCACCCCACCAACAGGCTTCACCAGGAAGAAATTCCCATTGTGAATTCTCTGCTGTTACTATTCTATCATCTGGTTTAATGAAGATCAGTGTTTTAGAAGCTACATGTAGAAGGTAACAGGACAAGACTCATCCCTCAGAGAAAAGATACTTACCTTTTGCTACACACATTTTGAAATTCAGTTGAGTAAAAATGTTTCTTCATACAAACTCACTGACATTTTGTACTTCCTCTGTGACAACAGCTGGAATTTCCAAAATTAACACATAATTATGAATTATACTTATCATCCAGCATGTTAAATTATTCATTTGGGGGATCAAAGTCTCCAGGATACTGCAGAAAGTTTCTAGAGTTCAACCACAGTGAACATCATCAACATTAATAATATTGTTACTAATCACTGAATAATAATAATAATAATTATTATTATTATTATTATTATTACCAAATGATATTGTCATCTGGGTGCCTTTCTTTTACTTTCATCAAGGAAAAGTGTCACGTCTTCTAAATTATCCCAACGAGTATGTGATTATATTTCATATGTGTTAATGACCACAGAAATCTTGTAAGAGTTTATTCAGTGGCTAAATAACCACTTTCATCTCATCTGTATTGTAGGAAAAGTGAAAAAGAACAATGATGATAGATGGGAGCACGAAAGCACAAAAGGTTTTCTTAGTTCATCTTAATACTTTTGAATCAGCAGGTCTTAAATTCTTGGAAATTTTACATGGCAGAAACTCCATCATCCCATATGGAAAGCTAATTGCTTTCCTTTTTAATGTATTTATTCTTAGACCAGTCTGTGCATCATTTCGAGCAGATTGATGATTAACTGACAAAATTGTTTCATCTTGTCTACTGGAATAAATAAATGGCAGAAAGCCTTTGAAAAATGACTTTAACTGCCATTGCATGCAAGCCAGTGATGTGTGCTTCTAAGGACAGTTGTCTTTTCCCCCCATTCCTTCTACAATTTTAATGAGAAGATCTGATTAACAGACTTTCTTCCATGTTTTTGATAGTGTTTCTTTAGCCTAATTTTTTTTAAAATTGTTTTAAAGATGTGAAGACCAAGTATTCGGATTGAAACAGAGCTGGATCTCATATGCACTTCTCCACTGCTGAAATTGGACTCTAGAAAATTTTCAGAAATTTCCAAACACACTCCTGTGATATTTTCCTATTAACTTATTGTCTCCACTTGAAGCAGGAATGTTGAATTTTAACAGACTGTTAGGGCAGAAGAGGGTGCTGCAAAAACCTCCTTCCAAGAAACAACCATTTTAGACTCCGATACAGTAAGCATTTAAAATAAATGAAAATGCACTTTGCTAAAATCTGGTGGATGACAGGAACGAAAGCCAAAATTGCTTCCTATTTTGTGTTCAACTGCCTTGGCTTATAAACCAATTGCAGAGTCTCACAGTTTTATTCTATATAGGGAAATATTTATTCTCTGGTTAGAAAAGTAGCTTAACCACTCTTCCAATATTTATTCTAAAACAAAAATTAACTTACTAGGTACAGAGTTACCAGTAAACAGTGATTGGAAAAAGGGCTGTATACTTCAGCCTTAATACAGAAACTCCTTGAACTAGTTAACTAGACAAGTCTCCTATCTGTGCAAAATGCCAGGTTATCATTAAAATTCATCAGCAAAACGCATAGCCTCAATTAGCTCAGCTCTCAGCTGCAGATTATTTATTCACTCAATGTCATATTTAACCTAAGCAGCTGTTTCCTATTCTATATTCTCCCAGTAATTTGTAATCTCATACCAAGGTTCTATACTGGGAGGAAAAAAGTCCTTATAAATCAAACTTCATTGTACTAATTTTATGGTTAGAAGATGCAGGAGTAGAGAAGGAATAGGAGGGGGAAGAAGCCATGATGACTATGTTAGTCCATTTTCAGTTACTGTGATAAAATACCTGAGACAATCAATGTGATAAGAGAAAAGACTTATTTTGGCTCGTGGTTTTGGGAATTTCAGTCTATGGTTGCTTGTCCCTTTTGCTTTGGGCCTGTGGTGGCATAGTACATCATGGAGGCAGTGCATGGCAAAGAGGCCTATTCATCTTATGGCACCCATGGAATTAGAGAAAGAGGGAAGGGACTAGAGCCCTCATATCCAATTTGAGGGCCTGCCCTCAAGGACATAAGGCCTCTCACTTATTTCCACCTCTTACTTTTACCACACCCCAATGGCATCACAGGGTGGGAATGAAGCCTTTAACACTTGGGCCATTAGGGACATTCCAGATTCAAACTATTGCAATAATACCTTATGCTGGTAAAATAGGTGGAAAAATGTTTAAGTTTGAAAAAACCAATGACGAAGCTGTTCATTTAGTCACAGTCTGTGTCAGAGTCCTCAATGATGAGGACCTTGGCACAGTTTCTCAGTTATCTCAGGTGTAGGCAGCACCCTCTGGATGTAGTCCTGCCAGGCTGGGTGACAATGCAGGGTCCCTTCAAGTCTTATGATGCTTTGGGGTTCTGTGAACAGCAAGATACAGTTCAAAGGTGAATGATCATGAAAAAGTCATCTGATGAGAAATCAGATGTTGCAAATCATATTAAAATGAAAAGGAATACCTGATCTTGAAAAAGTACAAATAACCCTCCAAGCCAAACAGAATTTCCTTGGATGCTGATCCAACTTTAAAGTCTGCCAAAAGCCGTTTAACTTTGGGCTTGGCAGAAAACTTTTGCATTTAACTCAGGAGAGAGAATGAAAGCTTTCCAGAAATAATTTTACCCACGGAAAAGCAAATCAACAGCCTACGTTTAACTTCAGGGACTGTGAACAACAATGGAATATTCTTCATGCATTTTGTCAACATAGCCCCAAATATCAACAACCACCCAGGAAAACTGTACAAAATATTTTAACTGGTTTTCTGATTGCCATTCTTATTTCTTATCAGGGGTACATTCCCAATGGCATCTAAAATATTGTTTCCTTCCTATAATCAAGATTAATCACTACTTTGGCACCCAGGAAAACTGTACAAAATATTTTAACTGGTTTTCTGATTGCCATTCTTATTTCTTATCAGGGGTACATTCCCAATGGCATCTAAAATATTGTTTCCTTCCTATAATCAAGATTAATCACTACTTTGGCATGTTTAAATTACCACGAGGATTTGGCTATAAAATAAAAGGAAAAATGCAAATAATGTTCATTGATCTCATTCTTCATCCAAATAACATTCATAAATGCAATAACCTATAAAGTGAAAATATTTCTGATATGAATGCAATTATCTCTCCAGGAAAAATCCAGAATTCATTTTAAGTAGTTTTTCTAGTCAATTCATCTTCACCTGCACTATCACTACTTTCAGACCACCCTTAATAAACAAAGATACACAAAGTAACTGCTCTCCATTCCCTAGCCTGACCACAAAATGCATTAGCTATTCCTCAGGCTGGGGTGCCTCTACATTATCTTGGCTTATTTTCCACTCAAGAGTCCATATGTATCTCAGGGACCTGGAATCTAGAAACAAGATTGGAATCTTATGTGGGTCCCCAGTCTCCTGCATGAACATCAGCCTCAGGCTGAGCATATAACATCCTCAGTGTCTTAGAATGCTTGGGCTACCATAACAAAATACTGTTAACTGGATGGATTAAACAATAGAAGTTTATTTCTCACAGCTCATGTCTGTAAAGTTCAAAATCAAAGTGCCAGTTAAGTCATTTCCTAAGTGAGTGCCCTCTTCCTGGCTAGCAAAGGGCCACTTTTCTATGTGTCCTCACTTAGTGGACACATAGAAACTGCAGGGACTGTGAACAACAATGGATGTTCTTCCCATGATGGGAGGAAGAGGGCTCTTCTCTCTCTTCCTCCCATCATAGGGCCCTATCCTCATATTATCTAAACACAATTACTCCTCAAAAGTGCCACCTCCAAATATTATCACAGTGGGATAGGAGTTTTTTGGGAAAAACAAAACATTCAAGTCCAAAACATCCAGAAATGGCCACAAATTACTCTTGTACTGGCAATGAAGTCACTGGCTCCACCCCACCCCATTCCTACTCCTTGTGGCTTTCTGGTCTCTGTGTGTAGGCCAACTGTACCTTCCTACAATAAGGTCCCTGTCCTAAACTGCCCAGTACCCAAAGCCCTGCCGTCCTCTGACTGGCCTGCATGTCTAACTTGCTTGCTCAGATTCTTAGTTTGGTGTTGGGTCTCTCTATCATTGTATGCTCATCAATCATTGGGTCTAGATGAACTCTGAAAATGGAACCAAAAGCATCATGCCCCTGTGCCTGCCCATTGAACCTCTAGAGAAGGCTTCTCAAGTTGAGTCCCTGAACTCATTTCTCATCACCTGTTCTGTCTCAGAGGGGCAGGAATTATTTCTGAACATAGCACCTCCTCTGGCCTGGTCTTCCCTGTGTTCCCTCAACCTGACCACAAGTCTAATGTACAAGCCCTAAGTCATTCAACATGTCTCCAAAGACGCAAGTTTAGAAAAATTGTGGTGAAACACTACCTAAAACACCATATACCATCTCAACCATTTTGTAATTGTATAGTTTAGCTGCATTAAATATATCCACAAGGTTGTGCAACCACCATTACCACCCAGAACTCTTTTTAACTTGCAAATTTGCAACCCTGTATGCATTAAAGAAGAATTCCCACTTGGGGATTTAGTTCAGTGGTAGATCACTGCCCAGTGTGTGTGAGACCCTAAATTCCAACCCTAGCACTGCAAAAAATTAATAAAGTATAGGTTTAAAAAATAATTTCCCCTTTCTTCCTTCCTCTAATTAAACCTAGTTTTGATTTAAAAGTTACTTCATAAAACAAGTCTGGGTCAACCTATAGGCTTTGAGGAACACTGGCATTTGTTGAGAGTTTATATGGATATGATCTCTTTTAAAGGAGAAAAGAGATTGCTTTTCCAGGGAATGAAAGAAGGTGAGTCATTCCACATGGTAATTTAATCTTTTCATCCACATCACACCAACCAAGTCCTTCCTATTCCACTCTCAGTCACAGATCTCAAAAGATGCAAATGTGTGGTGTATGTGGCACCTGCTCATAGTACTCCACAATTCTGCTATATTTCTCATTCTTGGCCTTATTTATACAACTTCTTTTGTTTCAGCTCCTTTAAAAAAATGAGAAGTGCAGTAACATTTATGAACTCTGTCTGTCACCTGTCTAACATAACGGATAGATTTAACTTTGTCAACAAGGTGATAGAAATTTAAATCACATACATCCAAATAGTCAAACGTCTTGTTACTTTGGAGATAAATTTTATCCTTTCATCTGTGTTAACTCTGATTTGATGGCTCTAGACAACCAGACATCTTAACTACTCCTTTTTGATATTGTGCCAATGAAAATTTGACCATTAAGTCACAAATGTGTTAGAAGATCATGAGGGTAGAGGAGCTGTAGGCCAGCAGGCTCAGGGGAACTCTCTGCACCTCTGGTTGCATAAGCTCACTTAGTCATCCTAATCCCACCTTGAAAGTCAGTATCAGTCATAGAAACTCTACAAGGAAATCTGAGAAACTGTCCCTCCAGACGTTAAACTGAAATGATCCAAAGTCACCAGCAAGATGAAACGGGGCAGGATGGAAATGGAAAAGGAGGGGGGATTCATAGAATGTTGAAAGTGATAAAACTCCACGCTGTAATTAGCACTGTCATGATTGATGCTTCCATTTACTATGTGTAATAAACTATGGGGAATGATGTTGAACACTTTACATCACAATATTTTTTTTTTGTCTTATGCTTCATTTTCTTTTCATTCCATGCTTTTCATCTACCCAATATGCAAGTCCAAAAACTACTGGGCAGGACAGGAAGAAGGTAATAGAGAAGCATTAATGGGAGATTCTAACATTTCCAAGGAAGCCCCATGGGTGGAGCTATGCTCACCTGTTCCTTTGTAATATTACCCCTTGCCCTGTTTAG
The DNA here is from genome assembly GCF_964194105.1 of Spermophilus citellus. Taxonomy (NCBI): domain Eukaryota; kingdom Metazoa; phylum Chordata; class Mammalia; order Rodentia; family Sciuridae; genus Spermophilus; species Spermophilus citellus. The sequence goes on from NC_138187.1 coordinate 106,060,106, forward strand.
GATAGAATCTTCCATAGAAGTGCCTTGTATGTGTGTCCCCTTCTCTTACTGTGCCCTTGGGTGTGGCCTACCCAGGTGTCAGTCAACCTGCTGACAGTGGACATCATGAAGATAGACTGAGCCCCCTGAAATCTGACCCCTTGCCTCATTTGAATAGTTTCTCCTCAATAAAAGGGGTCAGCGTGTGCTTGCTCTCTCTTCCTGCAGACCCTTAAGGTCAGAGGAGCCGTCACAGCGACCCCAAATAAAAAGGTATTTGTGTCTCTTGTGTGGTTATTTTGTGCAGCCCAGTTAGCCCAATTTACCTGGAGTGACCCCTGAGCCTTTTGGTCGCGAGAACAGAAACCCTACACCATATCATAGCACAGGTGGGATCTTCACCACATTCTAGCTCTGTGCTCATAAAAGGAGAGAGTGTCTTTAGCAATCTGTCATCTAAAACTGAAGCTTAAGACCAACAACAGATCTCTGAGACCTTTATTCACAAGTCATACAGGGTTAAGTACAATCACAAAGGAGCAAATGGAACTCTCCTCCCTGTCCAAGATATGCCCAGGAAGACTCCCCTGGCATAAAGACTGGCAGGCTGTGCAGTATTTGAGGTCACACAGTGGGCACCATGGCAAAGGAGGGAACAGGGCTGACAAAGGCCACCTTCCTGAGCATTTTTGTCCATTTTTTTTTCCAATTAGATTTCTGGTGCAAGAAACCCAAATGGAAAACCATAGGGGTAAAGCCACAGGAAAGGGAAAAATGTCAAAGAGACAAAAGGCAGACTTTAGCAGGAAAATATGGTCATGTAAAATGAGACTGAGATACAGAGTCTAAATTTTTCAAGTGGAAAAATGCACCAACTTGACATGGTGCCTATCTTTTTCCCATGTTAAAATTTCTGTGGCAGATGGCAAGGTGCAAAATGACCCAAAAATGTCAATCCCTTTTTTTCTTATAATAAAGAGAAGCTATCAAAAATACACAAAACAGTGAAGAAAAAAAGCAAAAGAAACTGCCTGAGAGCCCTTATTCTGCAGGAATGGAGAATACGTACTGGTTTCCTGAAGTTCTGATTCTTCCATAAAATATAGCTTGTGCTCAAGAAAATTTTATAGTAAAATTTTTTTCTCTAACTTGTTCAGGTGGTTTGTTTGGGGGAAGATATTATACACAATTGTAAGAATACATGTGTATATAGTGAGAAGGAGGAGTGTCTCTCTCACCTGTCAGAGAGCTCCCCTCTTCAGAAGCAAATATCCTCATCCGATTTTTGTGTGCCCTAGGAATTCACATTTAATGCTAAAACAGAGATATGTACACATTTATAGTGTCTCTCTTTTTTACACACAGTGCAATCAAAACATATCATTCTGTACCCTACTTTTTCCACTTAACACTTTAAGGATGTTAGTCTTGTATTTATTCATTCACTCAAAAATATTTATTGAACACCCACTATTTGTAAGACATTGATCCAGGCAGCTGGTAAACAGTGAACAAACTAATGCCTTTGCTCTGAAGGAGCTCACACTTTACGGAGGAAATCATAGCACAAATCAGAATCCCAAAAATATATATGATGTCGGGTGGAAATTAGTATTTTAAAATTAAAACAGGGCAGGAGAAAGAGTAATAGTAGTTGTTGCTATTGCTTGGATCTACATGACCCCAAAAGCTTATGTGTTGAAGGCTTGATCCCTAAATACAACACTATTCAGTGGTAAGGCTTTGGGGAAGTGATTGGATCATGAAGCTCTGACCTCATCAATGATAGCTGAAAGGATACTGGGAAGTGGTGGAAACTGTAGGCAGGAAGGACATAGTTGGAGGAAGTAAGTCACTAGCTGCCTGCCTTTGGGGACTGTGTCATATCCCTGGCCCTTTTCCCTTTCTCTCTGCTTTTTAGCTGCCATGAAGTGAGCAGCTTTCCTCCACCACATCCTTCCTGTAGGATTTCAGAGTGAGCACTCTGACTGCTGTGTTGAGAAGCTACAAGCAGCAAAGCTGGCCACAAAGAGATCCCTTAGAAGCTATTACAAGAGTCCAGGCAACAGGCAACGGTGACATGAACAAGAGCAGTAGCAGTGGAAATGGAGAATGGTGATGGAATTGTGGATATACTGTGTGAATGGCGGGAGGTCACGAGGTGTCAAAGGACTACATGTGGACAGAGGAAAGAAAGAGTCAAGGAAGATTTTTTTTTCTAACTTGAACTACTCTAAAAATGGGGTTTCCATTTACTTAAATGGGAAGCACACTTCTGGGAAAAGAGAGAGGAGGAAGACATTGTTTTTTGACATGGCAGGTTTGATATGAATATAAGACCTGCAAGTGGGAATGTCAAGGAGGACACAGAATATACAAGTTGAGGTAACACAGAAGCTGGGGACGGGGCTATTGATGTGGGAATTATTAGCATATAGACGGTGTTCTGAGACACATCCATTATAAATATAGCACACACAATCTATTGAGATTTTCCTTGTTCTAAGCAGCTGTACAATAAGAAATTTTTTTATATTCTCAATTAAAATGAAGATAATTGCTTTAAGGAAAAAAAATCTGGACATGTAGATGATTGACCCTCACTATTCGTCGATTCCATATCTGTGAATTCTTCTATTTGCTAAAATTTATTTATAACTGTTAAACCAATACTCATTATTTTCACGGTCATTCAGTCATGTGTAGAGTGGTGAAAATTTTGAGTCCTTGATGCATATTCTCAGCTGATATCAAAGAAAGTGATACTCTTTTTTCTTTAGCTCTTACACTATAAAGAAATACCCTTTTTGTGATCTATTTAGTGCCACATATTTTGCATTTTGTGTTTTTAAAATGGCCCTATCTGTAGCGTTGAAGTGCTATCTAGTGTTCCTAAATACAAGAGGTTAATAATGTGCCTAATGGAGAAAATTCACATTAGATACACTTTGTATGAACTACAGTGTGCTGGCTGTGAGATCAGTGTTAATGGGCTCAACAATATATATGCATACCATGTTTTTAAACAAAAACGCATAAAACAAGGTCACGTATTGACTGCTTGAAGCAAATGTGACCATAGGCTCATAGAAACTTACCCCTATATTTCCTGAAGGAACACTGAGTCAGCAGTCCCTAATTTACTGTCACTGCAAATTACAAGACTGGATTTACTTGCTTTTAGTTGTTATTTACTCTTGACAAGGTAAGCATAACATTGAAGTTACTTCAATATTCACTACCACTTTTTCAGCACTTCAATCTTCATCTACCAGTACTCTATGCATTAAAGTAGAACCTCAAGGAAACCCAAATAGGTGAAGCTGGGACCTATTTTTAAGTGGTAGAGAAAGAGGAAACAGCTCCATTAAAAATCCAATGGTCTGCACATTGTAGACCCACAAAGAATGTCATTGACTGGAAACTTCCAAATCCCAATAGGCTATCTACCAACTTTCCTTTTCAGAAAAGTATTTTGTGTCTTATTCAAATTCCCACTATGGTTTAAACTCCAACTGCTCTTTGCACTGATGGTAATCATGGCAATGTGTTGATCTCCAGCTTCTGATATAACAATCCTTCATGCACTCAAATGCATATCCAATCATCTGTGCTTTTCCATATTCTAAGGAAAATAATCACATTACTTTAAAATTTTCTTCTTAGGTCTTATTTTCTACCCTTTAACCATCTGTACAGTATTCATTCTGCTTTGAAACATGGACAATCGTGTCATATTTTTGCCTTGTTAAAAGATCCGTTCAGTACTGCATTTTCCATCTTGTTGCTTCAGAGCCCATATACTCATCATAAATGTTTAAGTGGTACTATCTTTTCATATTAAAATCTCCATTAGCAATGGTTTTAGCACGAAATGGTTCTCCTGATTCTTCAACTTAAGGATTCACCTTTTTTAAAATAAAAATCACATACAATGAAATCACATTAATTATTGATGACAATGGCTCAAGTACACAGAGAGGAAAAACTTTTAATCCAAAAGAAAACAAAAATAAATAAATAAAAACAGAAGATAAAAAGCCTGTGAACGCAAGCTAATTATAAAGAGGTTTGATGTTTATTGATCTAAGCTTTTAGAATATGCTCGTGGGGGAATGGGGATTTGAGTAAAAGCTCAGGTGCTATTTGGTTTAAGTCCTAATTTGGCAATGTCTCCTGTTACTGTCTAAATATTCAACTTTGGAAAAGCAATAGTTCTTTTAGTTTAAACTATCAGGAGCTTGGATCATATTTTACCCAATCTTACTGCACTGGGACCATGTGTTGAAAACATGGTCCTGGTGCACTAAGATTCAGAGACTTTGGTCAATGACTGCATCATAAAGGCTGATTAATCCATAGCTTAATAGGCTACTGGGAAATGAGACCTAATTATATTTGACACTGCAGTGTCAAATATTTCGATTATATTTAACAGCTACTCTAAGAAATTTTCTAAAAAAACATTAGACTAAGAATTTAAAAGAACAAAGGACAGAAGAATCCTCTTTGGGTTATAAAGCCAAACCACCATATGGTTAGACAAACAAGAGGGAATGGGAAATCCGTATACTAATCCAGTAGTTTTGAAGACTGAGCTCTTTGTTAAAAGGGTATGTGCAGCCTCAGATTAGCTCCTTGAATTTCTGGGGTCTAAGTATCCTCATTAAAAGGAAGTGACAAATGATCTCTCAGATCTCTACTATTTAAAGGTCTGTGCTTTTACAGCAAGCACAAGCACTTAGGGCACAGACCCATGATGGCACAAATTATGCACGTGGTTAAATTTACATTAATTGGGTGGATATGTGCTATATTTGCATGTCTCATACATGCCTCTCAACGGGGTCTACCAAATGACCAAGAGGATATATAAGATGCCGTACCCCGAGTCTGGAGATAAATTCTAGGTTTGCCTTGATCAAGGCATTGTGTCATTTTCCAATAATTTTAATCCGTCATTCTAATACTAAGTCTCCAGTGCTGCCTGAATAAGACAATTTAGTTCAATTCTGACATGTAGGGCACATGCAGTACAGCTCCCACCAAGTCAAGGACAAAGTCCTAGAATTCTGACGCTAACTACGCAGAGTTAGTGCAGACCCCACAGGCTAAGGAGGCAGTCCCACAACACTGCCTTCATTTTGAAGATGCCAGCCTGCAATGACTCCCTGCACTTCTGCCTGGCTGACTATCACTCAGGGGTTCCCACAACTTCCCTCCCCCAAGTTTTGATGATTCTCAAGAATGACTCATAGAACTCAAGAAAACACTGTTTTATTATAAAGGATATGACTCAGGAGTAGTCAACTGGAAGAGATTCATAGGGCAAAGTATGAGAAAGGGGTGCAAGCTCCATGCCCTCTCCAGGCACACACCTTTCCAGCACATTGATATGTTCTGTCACCACTCAGAAGCTCCCTTAGCCTCTTTGTTTCAGAGTGCTCTATGGAGGCTTCGTTACATGGGTATAAATCATGAAATAATTGGTCACTGGTGACTGAGTTTTCAACTTCAACTCTCCTTCCCGGAGATACTAAAGATGGGGCAAAGGTAAAGTTAACAAATCCTTACCCTGTAATCTAATTCACAGTCTTTTGGATAATCAGATGTTATGGTTTGGATCTGAAATGTCTCCTCAAAAGCTCATGTGTTGAAAACATGGTCCTGGTGAAGTAAGATTCAGAGATTTTGGTCAATGACTGCATCATAAAGGCTCTGGCTCCATCAGTGGATTAATCCATAGCTTAATAGACTACTGGGAAATGAGACCTAATTGTAGGGAGTAGGTCACTGGGAGCAGGCCCTGAAAGAGTTTATCTTTTCACTGCCATACTTCCCCTGCTTCCCAGCTCGATGCCATGAGCTAAGAAGTTCTCTTCCACCACACCCTTCCACCATAATGTTTCTGCTGACCAACCATGGACTGGATCCTCTGAAGCCTTCATCCAAAATAAATATTTTCTCCTCTAAGTTTTTCTTGTTAGGTATTTTGATCACAGCTATGAAAATTTGTTTAACCTAACAGTCCACATCCTAAAGTTTTCTAGGGGCTGCCTTGAATTATCATATTAGCATTAATTCAGGTACTGGTGGGGGGAGGGGGAAGGGGCTCATGAATAACAAAGATGGTCAATAACAAAGACACTCAGGAAATACCAAAGGTTTTAGGAGCTTGTGCCAGGAACCAGGGACAAAGACCAAACATTTATTTTTCATTAGACCATACAAGGGATCAGAGTTGTAGGTAGCAGCCAGTGCTCAGGCCTGAGAACAAATAATGACTTAGGGTATCCCTATCTGTGGAGAAGTCTTCCCCAACCCCTATCAGAGGTGGGAAAGGAGGAGAAAACCTCTTCTCTTTGCATTGTCTTCCCAGTGGACAGGAACTGGAGCAGTTCAGATTTTAGGGCCAGCCAAAGAAGTGGCTCAGAAAACTGATGCCCTGCGATTCACTCATCCTTTCCCATTCCCTCTGTTCTGTAAGAATTTAGTTAACAAACATGGGGCTGGGGATGTGGCTCAAGTGGTAGCGTGCTCGCCTGGCATGCATGCGGCCCGGGTCCGATCCTCAGCACCACATACAAACAAAGATGTTGTATCCGCTGAAAACTAAAAAAATTAAATAAATATTAAAAAATTCTCTCTCTTTAAAAAAAAGAATTTAGTTAACAAACATCTATGTAAGTACTTACTGTGTGTCAGCTTCATAACTATTCTAAGTGCTTCATAGATATCAACTTGTTTAATTCTCATTTCATCCTTTTAACTAACTATGATTATGAAGACACTGAGATACAAAAAAAGTAACTTGCTCAAGGTTATACACTAAGGGAATGAGCTGAGATGCAAATCTGGAGTGCATGCTCTAATCATAATGCTGTTGTTCAAGCTTTGGACTCCTTAACCCATGAATGGTGTTATCATGGAAAAGTATTAGCTCCTTAATTCATTTTAAAATTGAATTTTTTTCTCTCCACCCACTTTTTTAAAAAAAATACTTCAGGGGGGATATAAATTATCACTTATTCCATTGTTTGTAAAACAGTGACGGGGTGGCAGGCAAGCATTCTGAGCACTCATAGTTTTCTTTGGATGCAGTGCTTGATACTAAGAAGGAAATTTTAAAAGGCCCTAAATTTTCCTCTGGATGAACTGGGTATAGGTGGTCCACTTAGGATAATCTCCAGTAGGGAAAGGGGTAATGGTGTTATGATTGTTTGGGTATGAGGAAGATTAGGCCAAGAAAGTTATGTTTAGAATAGTGTATATAGGAATGAAGGAAGGTATGTGTAAATGCTGGCCTTGGGTGGAAAACAGCAGGGATGTTATTCTCTGTATTTGTGCAGATGCTGTCTGTTCTCAGAGACTTTTCAGATGGCCTGGGTTAGGTGGGAATTGGGCCATGTGAGTTGCCTTTCCAGACATGACCGAATCAGTCCACAACAGAGAGAAGGAGTGGAGTGTACATTCCAAAAGCTCACTCCTCGGGATCTGAAAGTGAGCGCAGGTACCCCAGTAATTGAAGTGAGGATTCCATTTGGGAGAGTGACTAGTGAGAGACAGTCTTATATTGATATATTAATGAATATATCATATAGTCCTGAGCAGGAATCATCAGAGATATACCAGAGAATAGATTAAAGATGTGACACAGAGATGTCAGGAAGAGGTATGGGAGAAGTCACCTATTTCTTCTCCACAGTCACGGTCAGAATCATAGTCAGGGTCAGATTCATGGCTATAGTTCCTGCTAGACATTCGTAAAATGCCCTGATTATTCATAATAAAGTTTGTTTTTTTTTTAAACTTAGGTCAGTTTGAGTATGTTTCTGTATCTCAGATACAAAACAAAAAAAAAAATACCCATGAATAAGATACTAACCAGTAACATAAGTAAGTTTATCATTTCAACAAAAAGTAAAAGTCCTGATGTTACCACATTTTGAAGAATATTATGATTAAAAAAAAGGATCACCTCTCTCCAACTTCCCACTGCACAAAGGGTCATTCAAACCATTAAAATCCCTTGAAGTCTCTTATTCATTGATATTTTTCCTTTGATCATTAAAGGCATCAAAAGGGAGAAAAAAAATCAATGCAAAGTCATTTGGGGCCACTAAGCACAAATATTCTCTGCCTTTGCAATCTTTAAGAAAACTCAAGGACACTCCAAAACCCACACATCCTGCTTAAAGTTCTACGATTGTGCCTCTTTCTATGGAAACGTCTGTTCTATCTGGCCATTGTGTTCATCTAATCAGAACATGAGACTTTTGGAATTTTCTTGGGAATTCCTTACCATTCATGGAAACAGTAGGAATAGTTTTAGAAGGGGAGCCTGGGTTCTTTCCTAGATTTCTGTGATTTTGCTACATCTTCCTTTAATTGATGGTTACTTTCTTAACTTATGAATTTAGCCAGTAATTCCTATTTAGGAGTTAAGATCTGTTTTTCAGACAAAGTCCTACACTTTATTCAAAGTTCAGATTATGTCCACATCCTTCTAACAGGATATCTTTATCAATGTTTTTATTTCCTTCATTGCGTGATCTCCATATGTAAAATTCCAGTTTATTTACATGTTTACTGTTGATCTCCTTCATTAGGAGAGGCTGAGACCTCATCTTCCTTGGTCACCACTGTATCCTCATCAACTGGCACAGAGACTAAAACCTACTAGAAACTTGATAAAATTAGGGTAGCTCACTGCTCTAACAAACAGAGCAAAATGCAGAATGGGCCAAATGGAAGCAGTTTGTGTTTTGCTCATGTAGAGTTCAAATCGGCTGTACTTGTGGAAGGGGAAGGGAGCTTTGTTCACTGGGGTCATTTAGAGACTGAAGCAGATGGTGTCTTTGCCATCTTCCAAGTAATCCTGACCAGTAACCTTCATCCAGCAGAAAAGGGAAAATCATGGAAGCAAGGTTCATGGGCAGGCCTGGCCTTTAGTCACATGCAAATGGCCTGATCTCTATCACAGGGCCATATCTCATAGTTGGGAACATGAAGGAAAGATAGATTAGCTATGTGTCAGGGGGAAAAAAAAAGCAAGAGCATGCTAGCTATGGAACAGCTAGCAATCCATGGGTGTCCGTTAAAGAAAAGGGAAGAAGAAGGAAGGAAAGAAGAAGGAAGAAAGGCTTTTTCCTGTTATAACATGGTGAGATAATGCCTCTTTCTATGGAAACATCTGTTCTATCTGGCCATCTGTGTTAATCGGCTTTCCATTACTCTAATAAATACCTGAGATAAACAACTTTAAAAAGAAAGGTTTATTTTGGCTCACAATCTGGGGGATTTCAGTCCATGACTGATTGGCCTCATTGCTTTGGGCCTGTGGAAGGCAGCACATCATGGTGGCAAGCATGTGGCAGAGCGAAGCTCATGGCTGAGAAACAAGAGAGGAGGAGGAGGAAGGGCTCGGGCCCACTATCCCTTTTGAGCACATGGATCATTGAAGCTAAGATTTTCCACTATGCCCTATCTCTTAAAGTTTCCATGTCTCCCAACAGCGACAAGCTGGGGACAAAGCCTTTAACACAGGGCCCTTGAGGACATTAAAGATTCAAACCACAATGTCGCCATCCAATTGGCTGAATTGTGGGTATTAACATACGTTTACCCTATTTCCCATAAATTATAAATATCATGAAATTCAGAGTTTTTCTCAAATTCCAGTTTCCTAGAATAAGGTCATGGCTCAAATAAATACTAAAAATTTGAGAAAAAAACAAAGCAGATCAAGATCCACTCATACTGAGGTGAAAGACAGAGGGACAGTAGAAACCACAGCAGCTGAAAGTTCTTGACCGACCAAGATTCAGTTTGGGAGATTCCACAACAAAATAAGATCCCGAACACCTACTGGGTGCTGGGACCAGGAAGTGTTTTGACATATATTTCAATCCTTTAAAAGTCCCTAAGCGCTGGGCATGGTGGTGTATATCTGTAATCCCAGTGATTTGGGAGGCTGAGGAAGGAGAATTATGAGTTCAAAGCAGCCTCAGCAAAAGCGAGGCACTAAGCAACTCAGTGGGACCCTGTCTCTAAATAAAATACAAAGTAGATCTAGGGATATGACTCAGTGGCTAAGTGCCTTTGAGTTCAATCCCTGGTACCAAAAACAAAAATCCATAATAATAATGTTTGGAAACACTAATTTTGAGAACAGGGTCTACACTGGGCTCCTGTCCCAAGAAACTGGAAATCACATGCAGTTCCAGGCAATAGTTCAATCTAAGATTAATGAGATGAGCCCCAATTACATGAAGGTTTAAAAGAGGGAATTTTTGTTTTTTAAAAGTAGATATTTTTAATCTCCCATTTTTAGGCAGTAACGTGATTTTGAGTCACCCTGGTGAAAGGAAAAAAACATTTAGTTTTGCCAAGCCATTAGAAGCTTGAAAGCAGGTCACTGGTCCCAAGAATTAATTAGGACCAGCCAACTCTGATGTCCTGAGAGGGCAGACTAGAATGGCACCTTTGCGAAAAGGGTAGGGCAGGCTCTACCCCATCCTCAGGTGTTTCTAATTATCAGTGCTTTAGGTGGAACGGTTAAAGAGTGGGTACTATTTGCCCAAGGCTGACTGTACTGTAAACCTTGATTAGGTACAGACTCTAAACCATTTATAAACATCCGTACAACTGACCAGTTAGAAGGGCCAAGAGGACCCAGATGAAAAGTAAAAGCTGGACAGGGAGTCCCTGTGCTTCAAGGTGGTCCAGCTTCCAGGGTCACAGAGATTTAAGGCCTTGCTGAACTCAACCACATGTATCTCTTCCTCCACTTCCCAACCCCCCTCTCAATCATCAGACTCCGAACAACCACACATGAAACCCAGAACGCTGTAGCATTCTTTCTGGAAACACCACCCCATCTCTCTTTCCCCTCCCCTCTCCCTCCTTTCACTGCTCTGTCCATTACTATACTTGACACTTTAAATGAAGTCATTTACTTCCGTGATATTGTCTGAATGAAATACAGAAAGAACCGATTTGGGCAAATGCTTAAATTCCTATGTACAAAGATGCGCATTCAGTATCGTCATAAATAATGGATTTGAAGGAAAATTGGGAAAACATCCACATGCATTAAAATGACGGAGGAGAGCTATAGTTACTGGCATGGAATGATAGCCATGATAAAGTGCACGAAAAAAAATCAGAAGTAAATAGAATGTACCCTATCCATTTATTATTCTTTCAACAAATATTTAACATGCAAGTACTATTCTAGTCATCAAGACGAGATAGGGAACATCGTTTCTACTCATGAGAGCTTACAGTCTGTTGAGGACGTGCACATTAATCAAATAATAGTATAAATACATGCATAACTTAAAACTGATAAGTACCATGAAGCAAAAATGCAGGATACAATGAATATACAACTGAAGAAAAAAACAGCCTACTTCCATTAGTAAAAACTGCCTTTGTATGTCATGTGTGTATATGTATCTATAGGTATAGAAGGAAAAAAAACTAGGGCCAGGTATGGTGGTGCACGCCTATAACCCTAGTGGTTCTGGAGGCTGAGATAGGAAGATCACAGGTTTGATGCCAGCCTCAGAAACGTAGCAAGACTGTAAGCACCCTAGTGAGAATCTGTCTCAAAATAAAAAATAAAAAGGGCTGGGAGGTGTGGCTCAATGGTTAAGCATCCAATCCCTGGTACCAAACAAACAAACAAACAAAAACTCCTAGGCATGTAGAGAAAATTCTAAAAAGCTAAAATGTTGTGGAAACCAGAGTAATTACAAGAGTCATTATCCCTGAATGATGTTACTTTTCTTTTCAGCACATTATGATCTTTCTGAGGTTACCAACTTTCTTTGGTAATCAGGAAAATAAAAATTTTAAAAAAATTTAATTTGACTTATTAAGTTTGTCTTATTTGGTTTTCTCATTTATATGTCAGGCTACCTTAAGATTTAGAGTTTTCAACTCTTTTTTGTTATTGTTGTTTGTTTTTCCTTTAAGGTAAAATAAGACTATTTCCTGACTTGGAAAAATAAAAGGGAGCCAGGAAGACACCCTCCCCCAGGGGACATGGTTTCCCATCCAGCCAAAGCCTGTGCATCAGTTATATTTCAATATGAAAATCCTCAAATGGCCATTAAATTACTTCTCAGTTCTCAGAAAGATATACAGAAATTAACTTGTGACATATTTTGATCTCTTTATAATTTATCTCTAGTATTTACAACTATTCCCAATGTTTTTAGTAGCTCAGCCTTGAGCTTTAGTTTAAGGCAAGAGTTGGAAGGATCCTGCTTACACCCCTTGTTAACAAGAGATCTTCCGGTTGGACTCCCAAAGCTCTTTCCCACTAGGAACACAAAGTGTCAGACAGCCTCAGCATCCAGGTGACTCGGTGGATGCCCCGGCCATTGCCTGTCCACAAGGGCTTACTATAAACATCATAGTTCCTATTAAAATGCTGATATGTTGGTTTGGGGGTTTTCTGTTTTGTTTTTATGAAAGGCATGTGTTCATCGTCATAAGGAGCATTATTTAAATAAAGAGGGGGGACTAAGAAGAAAATTCGAAAATGTCCCCCAAATTCTGCCACTGTCAGTAGTATGGTGAACGCACTCTTCATCTTTATCCATGTATAGACAGAAACCCACTGGTGTAATTTTAATGGGATCACTTGCTTCTTTTTAAAAATGAGAATGAAGAACGGTATGCAAAGCTTAAAAATAAGTAGATCTTAACTCAGGGTTATAAATCAGGATCATGAGTTGCTGCATGATGGCTTCAGGGAGCCAGTGATGTTCTATTCTTTGAGCTGGGTGCTCATTACAAGATTGTGCTCATTCTGCAAAAATGTGAGTTGTACATTTACGATTTATGCACTGTTTCAGTTTCTATGTTATCTTAATTTTTTTTTCACTTAAAAAAAAAAAAAAACCTCTGGTTAAGTTAATCAACACTCCAAACAGATGAAGATGAGAGGCAGGGAGAGGAAACCTAAAATCCAAGAACCAGTGAAATGCATTTTTAGGCAGTATTTATTTTCAGTACCTTAAAATTAATCCATTATTTATGATTGCACTTTTGCACAAATTTAATTGGCAATTCTTCTGAGTCTTAGATTGGGTAAATGGGTATTGACTTTTTTTTAAATGGCATTAAACCTAAGTTATAAACATGATTTTACCCAGAATCTCCATGTTGAATGAACAAACACTGGTGAAGTCTTAGGTGTAGCAACATTTGCAATATACCTATGCTGAGAAGCCATACTTTCTGTGAACTTATTAACCACCCATAGTCTATCAGATACATTAAAACTACGTGGGTAAAGCAGAAGTTAGCTAAGAAGTGAGATTTAAGATCACACAGGTTGATTCCCCCTTCTGCCTCATTCTTCAATAAAATCTTTCTTTATCCACCTCTTAAAACACTCATACATGGCTTGTTATATTTTGATTTCACCACTGAAACCAAAAGAAGCACAGTAATGCAATAAATGAGGGGAAATAATCCAAGTTGTTTTGCAACACATCATATGAATGCAAACAAGGTTATTTTCAGAATCCAGACACCAAATTTCTCCAAATAGATATGTTCTCCCTTCTAAGGTGGGGCTACATCAAGGAGGATGACTCAGATTGTGGGTTTCAGGGAGACTGGGCACTTCATAGAACCAATAAAGAGATGCTCAGAGCAGAAAACTTAGGGGTCTAGGATGTAAACTGAGAATACTATCTGGATTGCTAAAGCTATAGAGCAAGTTAGAGATGAACACTAGTAGGAATCAGAGAGTTCCTATGAGGAATGAAAGAGGATTGTTAAATCAAGAAAATGCAAAGAAAGGAAGGGCAAACTTTGACTATATTGTAAGCTCAACCTGAAATACTTAAGAAAATTTGTTTTGTTTAATTTCTTTTTGGGGGGCACTAGGGCTTAAACCCAAGGTCTCAAACATGCTAGGCAGTGCTTTGCCACTGAGCTACAACCCCAGCCCCAAAATACCTAAGGAAGTTTTGCTCACATTTACAATTGCTGTCAAGAGTAGCAAAATGAACCGTGCCCTTTCTCTTGAAATCCTCTAAGCACTTCCCCAGAGACTTCATCCATCTCAAACCTATTTAATTTTTAGACTATCCAGCTAATTAGTTTCTTTATTCTAGTCTTGTATCTATCATATTGATTTTACAATCAACATTAGGCTTAATCATCAACTACTTCAACGGCATTTTCCCTAGCATCCCATGTTGCCCTTTTGTCTTGTCACCTGAAGGGACCAGTGTAGCATCCATAGTGAAACACCAATATCCACCGATGCTGCCTCATTAGGTGAAAACTTGAACCAAGCTCGTATTTGTTCATTTTTTCAGCTTTGCACTCCCCTTTACCCATCATGTAAGTAATTTCTTCACTGAAGACCACAGAAGAATTAATGAGAGATCACTCATCCTCATTATATTGCTGATATCATGTGTCATTTATAGTTCTAATGCTCTTAACACCACCTTTAAGAAGAAACTAAAAACCAACCAATATATTTCACTCCCTTTTCCCAACAGTCTGCATTTTATCCATTCTATTAATAAAAACACTCATACCTTTATCATGTGTACTATGGCTTGAGGGATGGATTTGGGGAGAAAGGTCTTTTGTAAACACTTTCTCCTCCACATCTTCCTATGCATCTTATCAGTGTGCCTGAAAGTTATCCACTATAGAGAAAACAGCACTGTAGCCATTAGCACCTTCTCAGGAATATCTTCAAAAGGACACTTCTTAACTTTAGTTGATATTGTTCTCCAGGAACACATTATGTTGTTACTCACTTTAAATACCTCACTGGACTTGGATAATAAGTGTGTGTGTGTGTGTGTGTGTGTGTATTATTATATTTTGCACATATGAGAGGAGCCTATAGTCTGTTACCCACAGTCCAATATATAAAACAATATATATCATATGTAGATATGCCCTATGTTTTATATAATATATATGTGTGTGCATGTTATATAGACTCAGACTTTTTCTTCCTTAATTCATACCTTTATTTATGATTCAATAACACATAAAAATTACTATGTTTAAGGCACTGTTATGGTCTGAATATTTTTTTCCCTCCAAATTCATGGGCTGAATGAACCCTAATCCCCAACCTTTGGGAGGTGATAAGGTCCTGAGGGCTTTGCTCTCATGAAAGGGATTAATGCTTTTATGAAAGACCCCAGGAATTCTAGCTGCCCCTCTACCATGTGAGGATATAGCTAGGAGGAGCCATATATGAAGCACAGTGCCCACACCACACCAAATGTGTGGCAGCCTTGATCTTGGATTAACCAGTCTACAGAAATGTAAGAGATAAATTTATATTGTTTGTAAGAAACCCAGGGTAAGATACATTTTTATAGCAGCCTGAACACACCAAGACATGCACCGTACCTGGTAACATAAGAATTACAATAAGATGACACATTCCCTTTCCTCAAATGCCAGTCTTAGCTTTTCTCCTTCACATTTTGCATCCAATGAGTTCAGGTGGAATTTCCCTTCATGTCATGTCCTGTTTGATTTCTTTTTCATTTTCTCTCCACAATCTTTATTTAAATTACTTGTCTCTACATAATTTCAAAAGCTTCCTTCTAGCTGGGTGCAGTGGCACCCGTCTATAATCCCAGTGGTTTGGGAAGCTGAGACAGGAGGATCAAGAGAGTTCAAAGCCAGCCTCAGCAACAGTGAGGTGCTATGCAACTCAGTGAGACCCTGTCTCTAAATAAAATATAAAATAAGGCTGAGGATGTGGCTCAAGGGTTGAATGCCCCTGAGTTCAATCCCCAGTACAAAAAAAAAAAAAAAAAAAAAAAAAAAAAAAACTAAAACCAAAAACATCTACTTTACTCAAACATACAAGCATATTAATGAAATCCCCACAATGATCCAATGGAATAAGACTCATTATGCCCATTTTTCAGATAAGAAGACTAAAAGAGTCATTTTTTTAAAACTACTATCTAAAATCTCACAACTAATAAGGGGGATAGCACAGAAATTTAACTCTATATCTAAGCAAATTTAAATCCTCTTCCCATAATATTAGACTATCTCCCAGTTAGACAGCTATTTAAAGGGGACTGGCCAGAATGGGAATATAAGGCAGGCATTTCAGTGTTGTGTGTGCTATGGTTTGGATGTGGTTTGTCCCTCAAGGGTTTATGTGTTGAAAGTTTAGTCCTCAGCATGGAGATATTGAAAGGCAGAGCCTAGAGGGAGGTCCTCGGGTCACTGGATACTGCCCTCAAAAGGTATTAGGGTATTTCTCAGGGAAGCCCGAAACAGTTTTGAGGAGAGCAAGTTGTCATAAAAGCCCGAGCCTGACCCTGAATTGCTGCCTGGCTTCCTGCCTAGGGATGTGAGCCATCTGCCATGAGGTCCTCAACAGAGCCATGCAGATAGATGATGATGCCACATCCTTGAACCTCCAGAGCTGTGAGCTAAATAAACCTTCCTCAGTTGCAAAGTTAGCCTGCCTCAGGTATTTCAATAGAGTTACAAAAACAAAGGTATACAGTATGCAAGCAACAAGAAATTAAAAGAGGTTACATTGAAAAGAAAGAACAGAGGAAAAAAGAAGGGCAAAGATGAGTGAATTTTGAAGCTGAATCACTGAAGGTCTCTAATTTACTGCCACATGTTTGCTTAGACCTGCTTCCCCTCCTCTCTATCTTGGAAATAGTATGATGAGGTGGTTTAAGGAGTAAGGGTCCCCTCCCCCACAACAGAGCCAGTCTGCATTTGTTCCCACCCTGGAACCCCTAATTCCTAGCTGTGTGTCCTTCAGAAGTCATGAGCCTTACCTCAATACAATAGGAACAATACTCACATGTATAAAATACACAGCACACAGCTTAAAATATTTGTGAAATATTATTGAAGAATAACCACACATTACCCTTGCTTTGAAATAACTTATAGTTGTTTGCAATCAACTATAGATAGATTTAATTATTTTTATTCACTTTACACTTATAAATAAAACAACAAAAGTAATCAGAAGCCAGAGCCCTAGCAGAACTGGCTTATTTGCTGTAACACTCAGCAAGCTCTGACATGTTCCTGATTCTAATGAGGTCAAGGAGATTGTTTTAAACAGAGAGAGCATCTTTTTCTCTTGGAAGTCAGATACCTGATCACATTTGCATGATAAGAAACATGATTAGTTTCCATTCATCATGGAGAAGACTTAATGAAAATCTAATCTATAGATTTACCCCCCCCCCATCCTTTCCAATTAAAGGGTATTTTTGTTTTTCAACCCAATTCTCTCTTACAGAATTCTCAAGAAAATGAAAGGTGAAATAGGGTTCCCTACCCAAAAGTTAGCTCACTAAAATGTCTTCACTGTTAAAAATGTGACCATTTAAAAAAAATATTTAAATTAGTGCATTATACATCACAGGTTCATCTCGAAATATTCATAGATGCTTATAACACAGTTTTCTTCATTTCAACCCCCAATACTTCCTCTTTGCCTCCCTTCCTCCCTCTCCCTGATCCCTTCCTCTACACTATTAGTCTTCCTTTTATATAATAACAGCATCCACCACTAAGAGCTCATTTAGACCAAGGGTCTTATTTTAATGTACAATTGGATAATTCTTTCCAACCTTCTAAGCAGTAATTAGATCACATATCCAGAGAATGGCCTGGATGCCAACACAAGTCACACTCCCCATCACATCCCTCCTCCAACCTCAAAGGCAAGTTCCCTCTTTTTGGAGGTCTGTACATTTTCATTCATCAGGTTGTATTATTGCACTTCAATGATCTCAGCCCCTGACTTGCTCATTTTCTCCCTGAATCTCATAAAACACTGCCACCATGTTTCTGTGTAGGCTCCAAGTGTGCAGGCAGGGGATTTTATCTGCATTTCAGCCTGGTCCTTGGTAATCCTCTCAGGAGTGTTCTCAGGCCAATGCAGAGAAGAAAAGAATTAGTATGCCTCAAGAATTCAGGCAAAACAAGCCAAAGCACTGAGTCCCTTTTCACCCTCTTGCTGGACATGCTGATTTCTTTTACCCACCCTGTTGGATGGAGGAGAAATAGGTGGGGTTTACAGTTCTCAACAGGTTAGCAGAACTGCTAAAATGGGGGCAATGACAAATGGCACCAGATGTTGACAAAGAAGAGACAAACTGGACCTTGTCTTTGCAACTTTATTTCTAAGGTCTGTGTGCTTCTGAGTGATTGAGAACTCCAGAGTGAGGGTAAATACGGTATTCTCCGAAACCTGAATCCCAGTTTTCCCTTTCCTGAGTTGTTAGAAAGTCAGACACTTCTAAAAATTCCACACCCCCATCAGCAGTCTCTTCATTCATCTGGATTATAAATGGAATAATCATTTCCCACACATCAGCTGTGCAGTCAAATAAATATATTTCAGGCATTCCATTTATGCAATAATAGGTTTTATTTTCTTTTAAAAGTTATGTAATATTATTACCAGTGTCCTTCATCCCTTAATTCTTTAAAGAAAATGTCTAGAAGCTCCACTGCCATCAATCCTTCCCCTTCTACTTACTCCCAATTGTCCCCCCTGTATCATAGGTGATTGAGAAGAAGCACTTGGAAGAATCACTCAGACAGCACAGACTGTGAGATCAACATGGTTATTTCCCCTGTGAATTCTAAATCCTTCTCTAAAGACCTCAGATTAAGGTGTACCTCACCCTGGCAATATTTGCTGAAGTGAATCAAACAAACTTCCTTAAAAGTCACATAGCACTTTCTTTTAAAACAAGGGCTCCCATTGTCACTGCACTGAC
Organism: Spermophilus citellus; assembly: GCF_964194105.1. Classification (NCBI taxonomy): domain Eukaryota; kingdom Metazoa; phylum Chordata; class Mammalia; order Rodentia; family Sciuridae; genus Spermophilus; species Spermophilus citellus. The sequence goes on from NC_138187.1 coordinate 106,078,879, forward strand.
TATCTTTTAAAACTAAACGATAGTTTTAAAAGAAAAATGAAATCACTTAGAAGTTTGCTCTAGTAACGTTTAATGTCTCCAGTAAACACTGACGCTCAGGGAGCTGTGACAACTCATTAGGCAGAAAGGAAAGGTACCTTCATCTGAATGGGTTTATACCCTCCATATGAAAATATCAAGAAAACTGCCAAAGATTTCTTTGAAGATGTCTCCTGGAAATTACAATTACTTTCAAAGGGAAGAGTGCACTTCAGAGACCATATTAATCAGGGATTACGTTTGAGGTCACTGTGGGACTGTCCTTCCCTGGCAGAACCCAGCAAATGGTCCTTATTAATTATGAGGCATCATTACCCCTGACACAAAAGGAATCATTTTTCAAAAAATCAGTTCTCTAGTGGCAAGTATGTTCTTGCCCTTCTAGTAAAAAAGTGACAGTGCCCCAGAGCTCGAGTGGCTGTGCAGGCTCATGATCTCAACAGCCATTTTCACCAACAGACGCTAATTATTCATTCCCAGGTAACAAATGAAGTCTGTAGAAAACTCCCCCGGAGTTTCTTACCATTGTGATCCAATCCTCCCTCCTGGCAGAGTGTAGCAGCCGGAGCTGTTGCTGATGTGCTTCTTCTGTCAGCCACTGGAGTCTTCGGAGGCAGAGAAGGTTTCATGTGGTACAAATGTATTGCCACCGATTATATTTCAGTCCCTCAATTGCTGGCCTCGGTGCTTTGGAAATCAGCCAAACCAAGCTCGAAGAGAAAGGGCTGCAGCTTGCAATCTCAGAATTTCCCCTGGAATGTGCTCTTAGAAACGCGGGCCCCTCATTTAGCATTTTAGCAAATCCCGAGGACTGCTACATTCAATTATGCTTCTCTCTGTTTTGCTTTTAAACTAAGATGAGTTGTGTTGCTTGTGGAATGAAATTATGCCAAAGAGCTCAAGCTGACCCAGGGGATGCAGGAGAACCACAAGGATGTCTACACACTTCCAACCTGAGCAGAAACGTCTGCTGTTCCGATCAGGGTACAGGAGAATCTGCCTAGACAGAGAGGAAGGGAGAGGGACCCAGCTGCAGAGCACTCCATGCTTACAACAGCCCAGCCATCGGTGGGTGTTTGCACAGTCCAGACTAAATCATTTGGTATGGCGCTGTCGGTTCTGAACAGGTGGGAAAAAAAGTTCTTTGTGTATCACCACAGTGCATGGAGCACAGTGGTATCATAAAGAATAAACTTCAAGTTCTTCAAATGCAGAAACCCTATTGTCTAAGATGTGTTAAATGTAGCGTGTGTTTCTGTATCATGGTAAACTATTAGGCTGTTGGCTTTTCCTATACTTTTACCACATTTTATTGCTTAAATTTTTTGCCTCAGAAGGATTTAACCACCCAATTAGCATCCAACAGTAACTGGACCTCATCCAAAGCTCAGACCATGACTCTTTAGAATAACAGTACACTGAAGCAAAAATATCTATTGATTGCCAAATTGTTTCCTTTCCCTCTCCACTTGTAAGTTCCAGGAGGATAGTTACCATGTTTCTCTTGTTCACTTTTGTATCCCCACTCTATATCTATTCTATTATAAGGTATTTACTAGTTGAATTAATTAATGTACTATTTTCCCAGAACTGTTGGATATGTTGGTAGAGTTCCATATGATAGGTAAAAATTCCTTTTACTTAGAGCCTGATGTACACTGTATTAATCAGGGCTTATGTTTGAAGTCCGTGGGACTGTTCTTCCCTGGCAGAAACCAGAAAAAGGTCCTTATCAAAGATGAGGCACCATTACCGCTGATGTGAAAGGAATCATTTTTCGAAATGAGTTCTCTTGTGACAAGGGTGTTCTTGTCCTTCTAATGAAAAAGTAACCCCAGAGCTCAAGTGGCTGTATCCCCACTATGGTATCTATTCCATTGTATGATATTTACCAGATGAATCAATTATTATTTTCACAGAATTATTAAAAATGTTGGCAGTGTACCACAGATTAGCAAAATCCCTTCTCTTTATTCTAAGCAAAAACACAAACAAAAAAAGCAAAGCATCACAAAACCCAACTTCAAATTATACTATAGAACTATAGTAACAAAATCTGCATGGAACTGGCATAAAAAGAGATACTCAGACCAATGGAAAAGAAAAGAACACACAGAGAACAACCCACACAGATAAAGTCATCTGATCCTTGACCAAGATGCCAAAAACATATGTTGGAGAAAAGATAGCCTTTTTAACAAGTGGTGCTAGGAAAATATGTAGAAGAATGAAATTAGATCACTGTCTCAGCCTGCACGAAAGTCAACTCAAAATGAATTAAAGACCTGTAAATTGGTACTGAAAATTTGCAACTACTAGAAGAAAATGTAGATACAACACTCCAACATATGGGCAAAGATAACAGCTTCCTCAATAGGACTCTTAAAGCTCAGGAAATAATACCGAGAGTTAATAAATGGGATAGCATCAAATTAAAAAAAAAAAAAATCTTCTGCACAGCCAAAGAAATAAGAGTGTGAAAAGAGAGCCTACAGAATGGGAGAAAATCTTTGCTAGCTACTCTACCAAGACAGAATTAATATCCAGAATATACAAAGAACTCAAAAACCTACAACAGCAGAAAAAAATCAAATAAATGAGCAAATGAACCAAACAGACACTTCACCAAAGAAGACATACAAATGGCCAACAAATACACGAAAAATGTTCAACTAATCTTTAGCAATTAGGGAAATGCAAATCATTCTGAGATTTCATCTCATTCCAGTTAAAAGAACACCAAGAATAATAATTGCAGCAAAGGATGTAGGGGAAAAGTAACACTTTTACACTGCTGGTGGTAAATCAGTGTAACCCACTAAGGAAATCAGTATGGGGGTTCTTCAAAAGACTAGGAATAGAATCACCATCCAACCCAGAGATACCATTCCTCCGTATTTAGCCTAAAGAATTAAAATCAGTATACTACAGCAATACATGCATACCCACGTTTATAGCAGCACAATTTACAACAGTCAAATTATGGAATAAGCCTAGGTAGCCATCAACAGATAAATGGATAAAGAAAATGTTGTACATATACACAAAAGAATTTTGTTCAGCCATAAAGAAGAAAGAGATTATGTCATTTTTAGGAAAATAATGGAACTTGAGAGCATCATGTTAAGTAAAAGAAGACCAACTCAGAAGTCAAGGGTTATATGTTTCCTCTCATATGTGCAGGTCAGAGTGAAAAAAAGAAAAAAAATTAAAAGGTATTTTTGGGGTAGTCTCAATAAAATAGCAGGGAAACCAGAAGAGTAGAGAAAAGGGACCGGGGGAAGGAGAAGAGAGAAAGGGGAGATACTGGGAAACAATATTAACCAAATTATATTTACATTATGGGCACATATGAATATGTAACAATAAATTCTACTTTTATGTATAAATATAGTATAACAATAAAATATGGAAAAAATTCTTTTGCTTGGACCCTGAGATGTCTTATTAGGTTAAATGTCTTTCATAACTGCTTTTCCTTTTATCAAAAAGATAACGTTCATATCCTCTCATATGGTTAGGTCTAGAAAGGTGCAGAAATAACTTCAGCCAAGCTAAACACTTGTTCCAGAGTTAATTCAACCTGTGGAATAAAATTCATACTGAAGACCAAGTGATCTGATATTTCAGAAGAGTCCAAAGTATTCATCAGGTTTGATGGCATCCAGAAGTAGCTATGACTTAACAGAGTCCAAAAAAATCAATCAAATTTTCATTGCCTGTGGGCAGCGGACTTTAGAACACAAGCAGATGAGGTAGGTAAATCAGGTGCCCAGAGGAGATAATATATGGCCAAGGTGCAGCTCAGGGCTTGTGCATAGTAGGTTCTAGACACTTAGGGATTACATACATTCCCTTATAGGACTGCTCTGCATCTCTGAGTGTCATGCACTTGTCCCTAAGGTTGCTTAAGTTGGGGTCTCATTTAATCCCTACATCCTTTCTCAAGGACACCGAAATGCACGTCTTTGACTATTCCTACACTGTGCTCAGTTATACTTTTCCAGTGGAATGAGATGGTGACATCTATTGCAGTAAGACCAGGAAAAGGGCTCATCTGCCTCTTCCTACTATAGTTCCTTTGTCTTTGTGAACAATGAAAATCCCCTCAACAGCATCAGCAAACCATTACTGTTTTTTTTTTTCCCCACCTGTTCTTCAAGGTGCAAAGATATGCCTTCCTGCTTCAGAAAGGCATCTCTGATGGCTTCAACCCACAACAATTCTGCCTCTCTTCTGACTGGCACTCATTTCCATACCAACCTTTTAACGTTTAATCACACAAGTTTTCTGACACTTCTAGGATGCCATTGTCTTTATTTTATTTTTAGGTGTTTCTAGCCAGTCTGTAAACATGCAATTCCTATTTAAAATCCATCCCTTCCCCCTTTTCCATATTGGAGCTTAAACCCAGGGCCTCACACATGCTAGGCAAGCACTCCACCATTGATCTATACCCTCAGGTCCTTAACTCTTAAATGGTATACTCCTTATAGTCAGATAAAACCAAGACTACTCACCCTGGCATATAAGGTTCTATATGGAGGGGCTCCTAAAGTTTCTTCTCCCACCACACCTACACAAGCACTTTATGCTTTAGTCACAAAGAACTGTTTGCAGTGCCCTCCAAGTGCTGTGTTCACTCATGCCTCCAGGCCTTTGCATACAGAGCACTCTCTTCCAGCACTGATTTTTACCACTTGTCCCCATGGGGACTCCTGCTCAACACTCACTGTCTGTGCCATATCCTTTCATCCTCCCCAAAGGACTGAATGACAAGCTGAAGGCAGGAGGTACATTAAAGTCAGTGTGCACTTTCCTTCCATCTGTGTCAGAGCCCTGCACAAACCTAAGTAGATTTAAAATCTGTGCTTTTGCTGCCATGAGAAATGCTCAGTGTATTGGCATCTTTTCCCCTAAGAAAAATTGACTTTTTCCTCAAATAAATTAACCTAGTAGAAACAACAAGAAAAAAGGATTTCTGAATAATCGTTTGCCTGTTGAATGAACTAGGAGTAAATTGAAGCTAAAAAAAAAAAAAATGTTTGGACACTTGTGTTAATTGAAATTGTTAGACTTCTCAGCTTGATTCCTGAATCATAGCCACCTCATTGATACCCAGCTCCAGACATCATCAGTAAGGAACGTAAAAATTTCTGGAGAAAGAAACAGAAAAAGTTTTAGAATTTTCTATAAAACAGTCATTTGTATATTTTTGTTCAAACCAATGTGGAAATTTAAAAGGATAGTCCTTTCCTTTGCACCCCCCAAACCTGCTCTTCACCACACCCCAAGAGGTAATATATTCAGGTACAATCATAAAATGTCTGAGATCAAGGAGATGAGAGACCCGGGAGGAGTGGCTCTCTTCCCTGTGAACATGGAATATAGCACATTTACAAATGTGCTGTGGTCTGCGTCTTTATGTTCCCTTCAAAATCGACATGTTGAATCTTAATCCCCCATTATGATGCCATTAAGAGGCGGGGTCTTTAGGAGGTGACAAGGTTATGTAGGGACCCTTAAAAGAGGAACTCCGCTTCTTTTATCTTCCACCATGTGAGCACACAGCAAGAAGGTGCCAACTATGAGGCAGAGACCAGGCCCCCACCAGAAACCTAACTGCCTGAATCCTGGATTTCCCAGCTTCCAAGACTGTTGTTAGCAATAAATTTCCATTGTTTATAAGACTCCACTTATGGTATTTTTGTTACAACAGCCTGAATGAACTAAGACAAAAGGTGTATTAATAGCACCTATTTCATTTAGTGTTTTCTTAAAAGCAGATCCATTTTATCTTTTTTAATGAAATCTTTATTGCACCTTTCAAAGTTATTTAAAATGCATTTGAGAAGCCTAACAAGACATTATTACTCTCTCCACAGAATGCTCATTATTCACTTATTCAATATGTTCAAATGTTGGTCTAGCATTAATTAAAAGTTTATTTGGCATTCCCCAAAAAAGATAATCACAAGAGAATGAAAGCTTCTATGGCTACTATGACATCCATTTCTTTTCACCACAATCCAGAGCTCTCTAGTGGACAAGAATCTAGAGAAAATAAACTAGATTTCTAATTATTCCATAGCAAAAGAATGACATTCATACAGCCCATCCTTCATTCATAAAGAACATAAAAAGTGTTGGGGGATTATTTATCTTTCTTTGTCTCTCTCATCTCTGATTTTAAGTCCAGATTCAATCTTCCTGTATTCACCTGTTTTTCTCTGGCATTGGAGATATTTAGCCTTGCTCACCCCTGTCCAGCTGCAACCAATTCAGGCAGCAAGGCTAAGAGAGCTCAGCATGGACCAGTGATTATAGAGTCACTTAAGAATAATTGCCCAGGCAAGATGGTGCTTTCAAATTTAATCTCAAGCAAACTTAGTTTAAGAACCCTAAAGCATGTAGGATGCCTTTCCGTTTCTAATAATGTTTCAAAGGCTTCTCTTTCAATAGACTTAAACTCATGTTGGCAGAGGCATAATTAGGTCAAGGCAGGGAGAAAAAGAAAAGATCACTTTTTAAAACTGTCCCAAGACTGCCAAGCATTTGTATATATGAAGAGTAACACAGGGCAAAATATATTTCAGAAGTCAAATAATTAAATTATGGCATTTTTTTTTTGGAGACACAAAACTAACAAGATCATTTCTAATCATGACAAGTGGCTACCCCAGAGAAGAAATTAAGATGACAGCAGTAAAACGTGAGTGCTATCGGGGAGGCTAGTAGCAATCACATATCACCGTGCTTTGCAAGATTCAAAATATCTAGTAGAAAGCATGAAGTCTGTTTTGTAGAAAATCCTTAATTACAAACAGAAATTACCAGGGGCCCGGAATCTTTACAATCCATTACAATTTAACCCTTTTTTGTATTATCCCCAGGACCAACATACTTTTTTTGATTGTGTATGCATGTGTTCTTGTTTTCCACCACAAGAGGGAGCCGCAGCACAATAAGGGTATAGTTCCTAGCTCTCTAAGCAGTAATCAAACAATTTTTATTACAAGTGACAGCCCTGGGGCAAGGATACCTTTAACCAGGAAAGAATGTGATAAATCAGTTGTTCAAAATATACTTCAGAATCTGTCCTTTAACTGAGACTTCTTGAATTTTTTTACATATATATATGTTTACATAGAGTGTGGTAACTGTTTTTATTTCCCCCTTCTATCTACCTTAATACCAGAATTTATAAGTCACTTAAAGGTTTTATTTAAATGAGGATAACCCAGATACACATTATAAGCATTAAGGCTCTTGATTTTTAAATTAATGACTTTGATCACGTGGAACTCATTGGATTGATCTTTATAAAGATTAAAAGCAATCTGTAATTCATCTTCTACTCCTTAATTCTTCCAACATAAATGATTGCTCCAAGTACAAAGAATCTTTTGAGGCATACTGCTGAGGACAATTCAGTGATGGCAAATAAGCAGTTTAATAAAGTGAACTCTGCTCATTAACCTTTGGCCAAAGTCACATCTGTATCCATTCCTTGCCTCAGCTCTTAAACACTTTAAAAACAGCAGCCAAGTTCAGTTCTAATTTGCCTCTGAAGAATCCAGCACCAGCCCATTTAGAAAAGTGATTATCCCTCAATTTGTAGGCAATGAGGTAGGTGCTTACATGGGATCCCAAAAGGCATCAATCAGACCATAGTGCTTGTCCCAGAGGGGAGCTTTATGCCCAAATCAATACAGGAGCTCACTACGCAGGGCGATTCCACAAAGGTGTGTATGTGCGTCTGAAGTCAAACGCAGCTACTTTTAAGAGGGAGAAAAAGAAAGAACCCACCATAGGATCAAGAGAAGTCTCCCAAAGAGGGTCCTGGAGCCCTACTTATGTAAATTCGATTCTTTCCAGGCCATTTGTGGTGCAGAGAGTGAAGATGGGGTGGGGACTAAAGGGTCAGCCACCCCCATGCCACCATGCTCCTGGACAGACCCTAGGAGTGCAGGAATTCTAAATCTAAACCTCACCTTCCCAGCCATTTTGAAGGAATACTTCACAGGTAGGAGGTAGAAGGATGACTATATTTTATTTACGAGTTTGTCAGCTTGATTTATAAGTTTCATATATTTCAACATGAAATTTTGTCATGACTCCCACCACGGTTGGAATGAATTTTTTCTCCCTCTTCTTTTTTTTAAAATTTGTTTTAATTAGTTACACATAACAGTACAATGATCTTGACATATTGAACATTTGAATCAGATGGGATATAATTTCTCATTTTTCTGAGTGTACAGGTTGCAGAATTACATTGGTCATGCAGTCACGTACATACCCACAGCAATAATAATGTCTATTTTATTCTGCTGTCCTCCTTATTCCACTTCATGACCAAAGGCACACATTGGTTTGGCTCAAAATTTTAAGTAACTCTTGATTTGGGTTTCTATGGGGATAAGAACTATGCAGACCCAGCGGTGGTAAGGTTTGGCAGCCACCGGTCACTGGCCTTTTAAATTTAAATTTAATGGCAATTTACTAAACTTTAAACACCAGATCCTTAGTCACATTAGCTGTATCTCAAATACGCTACAGTCCCAAACAGCTAGTGACTACTATATTGGTAAACACACATTTACAACAACGCCATAATTCTAGAATGTTCCTCTGAACAATGATGCCCTGGAGGACTTTTGAGACAGAAAATATAAAATGGGAAAGTCTGGAACATCTGCATACCAAGAGCACAGATCAGCAGGTAAGCCCACAATCTGGAATCACATTCTGAAGTGTTCAGGATTGTTATCAGACAGTATAAACAGCACCATTTGTTTGGTGATGACTGGCCACCTGTGGGATGAACACTTTATTTGGCTTTTGCTGTGTTGTAAAATGGTAGAATTAAAAAATTGGAACCTCGTTAAAATCTGGGTTTCTGCTTAGAAAAACTTGGAAGAGCTGGCCCTCTGGGACTGTACTCCCACACTAGAACCCAGACCTGGAGCCTAGGAGTTGTTGTCCCTTCAGAAGGAACAAGAGCCCTTTAGTTTACCCAAATCCCTCACCAGTCACCAAATTAAACATGATTTCCTAACTTCTCTTGTATATGCATTTGAATAGAAGGGGGAAAACATAAACAAAGTCCCTAGCTTTGCAATAAGAAAATGCCCTTAATAAAACAACATTAGAGATAACCAAAAACAGTCTTGCTCATTATCCTTATTTCTTTAAATAATTAAATTGTGTTACCACTTATCCAAACAGTACTCTTTGGTCTACTGTAGAAACTAGATTAGTGCATTGAAAATAAAAAGGTTGAACTTCATCATCTTCTATAATTCTGTACTCAGTATTCTAGGCTTTCGAAGTTAGTGGGAAAAGTTTTTTTCCCTTGTTCCTCCATTCATATTCTTTTTCTCTCTCTCTTTCAAATACACACACACACACACACACACACACACACACACACACACACCCTCCTCAGGTGTTCTGAGTTGAGAAAAGGTCTAGTTGTGCCTAAAGAAAAATAAGATTTCCAGTAATATTTGGGACCCTAATACAAAAATATCACAATCACACACAAATCTCTTCATTTAAAAAAAATCTAGTCTCATGCCCATGAATCTTACGCATGTAAATTTAAGCTCCATAAACTCATCTGTCCTGCTCAATACCAGCACTTGGTGGGTACTCAGTACTAAATATTTGTTAGGTGGAACAACAGAACCATCAAAGAGAGCAGAACATTTCCTTCAGAATTCTAAGCCTCTACCATATCCGTCTTAACCTGACATAGTGATATTTATATTGATTTATTCAACAGGTTCTAGAAGCTTTTCATGTGATCGGGCTCTGGTGGAGCTGTATCATAGTGTGCTGCAATTGATTCTCTGAGTCACCAGCCATATGTTTAGGAAGAGAATTGCAATGGTGGGAGAAGAATCTGATTTTAAATACGACTTTGCTTGTCTTTTTAAAGTTGCATATACAGACACAACAATACTACAATTTGTGCATTAGAATCTATTCCTCACCCTTCTCTACTACTTGCTCCAACTGACCTCTTCGGGCACCCCCTGTGTTAACTGCAGCCCTTTTGAGGGGAAGCTGTTTTTCCTTCCCTGTGATCTTGTATGGCTGGGTGAGGCAGTCCCCACAGATGTCCTCCCTGCTCCTCACTACACTCTCAGACCACTCATTCTCCAGTCCTTTTCCCAAGACTCAATTCTGAGTCTGCTGTCATCGGGTGAATCACCCAATGCTCCTCTGTATCATTACCTTCTGACCCCAGCTCAGTTCCTTTTTCCTCACTGTCACTGTTTCCAATCCCACTTGTGTCTTAATCCTCAACGTTTCGACATATATGTAGATGACATTTCCAACACACCAGTGTCTCAGTTTCTTGAACCACCCCTCTCCATAATCTCATCCACCATCCTGCCTCAGCCACTCACTCCCACATTGGTACCATAGACTCTCTATATAATCTCAATTTTACATATCCCACATCCCACCCACTCTGCCCACAAGTTTCTCTTTTCTCTCTCCTTTCTCTGGTAACTTCCCTTCAACTATATATATATATATATATATATATATATATATATATATATATATATATATATATATATATATTGTGTGTGTGTGTGTGTGTAATTTGCCCCTCTTAGGTTTTGCAGTCTATTGGTCATAGTACACCAGTATTCAACCCTTGATATTATTTCTTTCCTTCTTATTCACCCTCAAATCAAAACCAGGGCTGGGGGTGTAGCTAAATGGCAGAGTACATGCTTAGCATGAGTGAGGATCTGGTTTCAATCCCTAGTGCATGACTGCATGTGTGAACACTCCCATGCACACATACACACACAAAGAAATCAAAACCCACAGGTACAATCTCTCTTGCATATGCCCTCTACTCCCTTGTCCTCTTTCAGCTCTGACGTACCTCCCTGTCCTCCAGCCCTTGACATCTCCAACTCTTCACCACCCCACCTACACAGTGAGGCCTGGCTGGAGGAAACAAACTTCGTGCCTGCATCACAAGTGGACCCCTCGTGCTCCTAAAGCAACATCTACTCCACCCACCATCCTGTCTTCCTGAGGGCTGTTCCACATTCCCTCACCTCTCCCAGACTTCCAACACCTCCTCCTTCAGCCTCACTCTCAGCTAATGGCCTTTTTCTTCCTTCATTTCTACAGACCCCACTGTCTTATCCTCCTGCCTGCCAGCACCTGAATCTCCTGGGCTTGCCCTTTCCATCATACCAGGGTTGACCCAGTCATGCTCCCGTACAAGTGTACAAGTGACTTGTACATTGCACCCCATCCCCTCCCTCCTGACTCCTCCAGGACATCTCTTCAGTAATTATCCCCTCTTCCACAGGTGGGTGTGTCTGAATGTGTGTGCAGGTATATATACACATGTATAATTTTTTGCTCTACACTGAATCACTCTTGTCAGCATATAAAATACAACTATTTCTCCCATATTAAAAAAAATAAAAAGAAGGGCTGGAGTTATAGCTCCGTGGCAGAGCACTTGCCTTGCATATGTGGGGCACTGGGTTTGATCCTCAGCACCACATAAAAATAAATAAATAAAGATATTGTGTCTATCTACAACTAAAAAAGTTTTTTAAAAATAATAAAAAATAAAAAGAGGCCTTCCCATGTCATTTTCCCAGTGGCCACAGTCCCATTTCTTCACCTCTCTCTGTAACAAAATCTGGAAAGCGTTCACTCTGGTGACTCCACTCCCTGTCATTCCATTAAGGAGGACATTGCCCTCCTTAAGGCCGCCCACACCCTGCCCTTGCCAGGTCTAATGCCCAACAGCATTTAGTCTTTGAGAGCCTTTCACACAGTGGAGGATTCCTCTTCTTGGAAGTCCTTGTTCCCCTTGGCCTTTCAGTACATCAGCTTGTTTTTCTGTCTACCTCGCTGGATAGTCCTTTGTGGTCCACTTCACATGACACTACTTCGTTTACCTAACCTCTTAAATTTGGGTTGCCTTTGGGCTCAATCCTTGGTTTTCTTTTGTACGTATACTCTGGTTCCATGGAATTAAATTGCAACTGAATACCAGTGACTCCCAAATTGGACCTCCAGCCCAAACCTCCCGACTCCAGACTCATCTCTCCAATGTCTATTCAACAATGCTCTCTGGGTATGAGGAGGAGATATCTCAAATCCAACCAGACCAAAACTGGACACTGATCACCCCATCCTACCCTACTTTACCCATAGCCTTTCTTGTCTGTTACAGAAACTCGATTGTTGCAAGCCAAACGCTTTGAAATCATACCCACTAGAATTGGCTACAACAAAAACTTAAAAGCATCATGGAAAATATCAAGTGTGGTCAATGTCGTAAGAAACTGGACCCCTCATACACTGCTGGTACATATGTAAAACTGTCTGTCCACTGCAGAAAACAGTTTGTCAGTTTCTCAAAAGGTTAAATACAGAATTACTATATGATCCAGTGATTCCACTGATAGGTATATATTCAAAAGAAGTGAAAATAAGTATGCAAACAAATACTTGAACGTCATTGTTCACAATACTACCACAATAGCCAAAGGGGGCACCAACCCAAATATCCATGAATGGATGAAACAAAATGTGCCATCTATCCATAGGACAAGGTATTATTATTATTTATTTATTTGGCCATAAAAAGGAACGAAGTTCTAATACATGCTTCAACACAGATGCTAAGTGAAAGAAATCAAAAGATCACTTATTGACTGAGTCCATATTCATGAAATATCCACAAGAGATAAATCCATAATATCAGAAAGTAGATAGTGGTTATCAGACACTGGGGAAATGATACAACAGGGAGTGATCACTTAATGAGTCTGGGTTTCCTTTTGGAACAATGACAAGGTTTTGGAACTATGTTGATGTCTGGATAATCATCCCCCAAGGCCCTCGTTGTGCTAAAGGTGTGGTCACCGGCCTATAGTACTACGGAAGGTGGTGGTCCTATTCGCAGGTAGGGCCTAATGGAAGGAAGTTAGATCACTGGGGATGTGCCCTTGAAGGGAATATCGGAACCCTGGCTCCTTCTCTCTGTTTCCTGGCCAGCATGAGGTGAGCAGCTCCTCTGCCATACATTTTGGCCATGAGGTTCTGCCTCCCCACAGACCCAGGGCGACAGGACCAGTAACCTTGCATTGAAACCTCTGACACTGAGCCAAAATACATCTTTCCTCCTTCTGAGTTGTTCATCTCAAGTGTTTGTCACAGTGACAGAAATCTGACTAACACCAGCTTGACAGAGGTGATGTGGCCACTCGTCACTGTGAACGTACTAGATGTCACTGAATTGTATACTTCAAAATGGCTCCTTTCATGTGAATTCCACCTCAATAATGACAAGAACAACAATCCTCATCATCCTCTTCACCATTATCATCACAGTATCTTCTTGGACCCCTTTCTCGGATGCTCTAAGCTTCATCTGTCAGAAATTCATTCTGACTTTACTTTCAGAATTCAGCCACAATCAGACGACGTCTCACCTTCGCCCTTTCCCAGTTGGGCCAGGGCAAGCACCACGTCCTTTTTGAATGATTATAGTAGACTCCAGTCATTCTTCTTCACTGCCAATTCCCTACAGCTGATTCTCAACACAGCACCCAGTCATCAGCTCATGTACCGACTTGAAACCCTGCAATGGTTTCCCGATTTTCTCAGGGTAAGAGTTTAAGTTTTAACTATGGTCCAGAAGGTTCTGCAGGATCCAGTCCCCTGTGACCCACCACTAACTCATGCCTTCTTCAATAACTTCTTTTATTCTTCCACTTGTTCCCCTAACACAGCCTCTCTGCTATCTGAAATGCCGAGCACATCTCATCTAGTCTTAGAAGCTTGTCCTCTTAAAAACCACTTCGCTAATTCTTTATCTCCTTTAACTCTGCTCAGATCTCACCTTGTCAAAAAGCCTTATCTTGATCACTCCATTTTATACAAAAACTGCCCACACCAAAAAATAACTCCCATCCCCCTTATTATGGACCAATTTTAATTTTTTTCCCATTGCACCCTTCTTTCTAATATATCATTGCAAAACATATTATTGCCTCTCTTTGCTAGTGTGTTAAGTTTCATAATTAGAAACATTTTTGTATGTTTTCTTTTCTCTGACGTATCCTAGGTGGGCAGTATTCTACCTGCCTTATAGGAGGCATTCAGCACTATTTATTGAACTTCAAAATATTTTTTAAATGGACAGTAAAGATTCTTACCAAATTAATAATAGCAATTTCCCCCAAATTAGGACAAGGCATGAGATGAGAGAGAGGTTCAAAAGGACTTCAACTGATGGATAAAGAAAACTTGAATATTTACACGATGGAATATAATTCAGCCCTAAAAAAAGGAAGGAGATTCTATCACTCAAGGCAACCTGGAAGAACCAAGAGGACAATATGCTAAATGAAATAAGACAGGCACAGAAAGACAAATACTGCTTGATGTCACTTATATGGGAAATCTAAAAAAATCAAACTCAGAAGGAGAGAGTCAAGTAGTGGCTTCAGGAGCTTAGAGATGGGAAGGAACTGAGTAATATGGAGATGTAATTCAAAAGATAGAAAGTTTCAATTAGGGGAAATAAGTTTTAAAAACCAATTGCACAGCACAGTGAATTTTAATTAATAATCATTACAATTTCAAAATTGGGAAAATAGATTTTAAATGCTTTCACCACAAAGAAATAAGTATGTGAGGCATTGGGTATGTTAAGTAGCTTGATTTAATCACTCCAAAATGCAAATATATATATATCACACTATACTCATAAATATATACAATTATCATATAGTTTTTAAATAAAATAAATAAGTTTTAAAGGGATTTCATCTTTATCCGGAATGTTTGTTCCTTCTAGTTAAAAAGGGTGAAGTATATTCAGGATTACAAAATTTTAGCACTCATTGATTATGGTGAACATGGTGGTTATAGTATTTTCTGCAATTTTGGGGTACTGCTTCAATTTCTCAAAATTTTAAAGACAAATAAGAAAAAAAATAAACTCTGGTTTTTATAGCGCAAAAAAAAATCTTTTTGCTCTTCCAAAAAGAATAAAAGTAATGTTCTTAGAATTCCATAACAATCCACTTTCATGACCAAATAGAGCCATTTGGCAATTGCCCCATCCACCTCTTGTCATTGGAGTAGGAACTTTCAGAATTTTGAGTACAGAAACAGGATTTTCTTCATTAATTCGCCCTGACAATCCAAGTTGAAATTACCACCAGGGCCCAGCAGGTGGTGCACTTGGATGGGTGTTGCTGTTCTGTACAGGGGCTCCCAAGCATCGGTCAAAATGCCTTCCCCTGTTGCAAGCTGTTGCAGTATATCTGTGACTTTAAGGATCCTGCTTAAATTTGGCCGCGCTAAGGAAGCCCCTCCAAGGAAGCCCCTCCCCCCATGCTCCCCTGAGAGCCCCTTCCCAGTGTCACAAATCCCTGCAATCTCTAGGCAGCATAAAAAGTGCACATTTATTTTGGAAAATATAAAATATATATATATATATATATATATATATATATATATATATATATATATATATATATATATATATAAAAGGGGCTGAGGATGTGGTTCAGTGGTTAAAAACTCAATGTGTATACACTCATTTATTTTTCAAACATTTATCGGCAAAACAAAGGTTGTATTGCCAAGAGTTACAAAATTAGAGAGGAAATGAAAATCTGTTATTTTCACAACAAGGTCTTTTAACTTAGCCAGAAAATTTTGAGTTCCAAAACAGCTCAAGTCCCCAAATGATAGAGTTTTCATAGCAATCTATTGATTTTACAGACTTGCTGTGGGCTCTGAACTAACTAAATTTTGAAAACATCCATTTTTAAGCTATGCTGGAGACTACCAGATAGCCTTTCCAATATCATGATTAGATTAACATCCAACATGCTGTATGTGATATGTTTATAAGATGCTGGACAGATAGGTAAATTATTTATTACTACAAGCACATACTTGTAGCAAACAAAATCCAAGTAATTGGCAGGCATATAAAAAGGGACACCCATGTTGTCCCATTTCTCAAATTACTTAAATAACTTATACTTTTAATCACTGTGAAGTTTTCTGCATATATTCCCAGACCATTAAAAATATGATTTTCAAAATTTTACCATTCACAGTATTCTGAAAAAATTTTCTATTCATTAACATTTTTATGATGGAATAGTCCAGGTGAGTGTCTCTTTAGTTACTGAATGGTATTTGCTATAGTTTAGATGTCATTTAATTGTGTGAGTATGCCCCAGGGGTCCTTTGTAATTGAAGGCTTGGTCCCCATCATGGTAGTATGGGGACTGTTAAAGATGCTACAAACCTTTAAGTCTAGGACGTTTGGGAGGTCACTGTGGTATGCCCGGGGGGAGGCGCTGGGGCACGGGACCTGTGTTTTCTCTCTCTCTCTCTGCTCCAGTTCAAGATACAACCAACTGCTGGCTCTGGCATGTGCTCCTACCATAAGGTACCAACATTTGCCAGCTCCCAGAGGCCAAACCAATGGCACTGTCCAGTCTTGGGCTTTGAACCTCCCAAACTGTGATCTAAATAAGCATCTCTTTACTTCCTAAATAGCCTGAGTCTGGTATTTCATTATAGTGACTGCTGATTAAAGTAGTATTTCACACAATACTTCTAATAATATAGGTGTCCCCAATTATCTACAAGGGATATGTTCCAAGGACCCAGTGAATGCCTAAAACCACCAGTAGAAACAAATCTGAATAGATACTATTTTTTCCTATCATGCACAAACACACACGATAAAGTTTGACTTATAAATTAGGCATGGCTTGAGATTAACAAAAGTAAAATAGAACAGTTATAACAAAATACTGTTGTAAAAATTATTTTAAGCTTGTGAACTTGTTTATTTATAGAAGTTCCCATTTAACCCATTTTCTGACTGCAGTAAATCACAGGTAACTGAAACCACAGAAAAAAGTCAGGATAGGGGATAACTGCACTTCCATGATGTTTACTGTGTGTCAGCCTCCAAGTGCTTCACATCTCTTCACTCATCATTACAGCAATCCTGTAAGGGAGGGACTATTAATTATCCCCTTAATAGAACAGAAAACTGAGTCACAGAGATGATAAATAACTTCCTCAAGGTCATAGAGCTAATAGGTAGCACTGTGATGCAAACTCGGTGGTTCCAAAGTTCTTCTTGTTAACCACCATTCCTGACTGATTATGTTAAAAACTGTTTAACAATCTCCCTGGAAATGAACATTGGATTGTTTGTTTACTATTTTTTTCTTTCTCTTTTTTGAAAGTAACTTCATATTTTTTTAATTATAGAAATTCAAGTTTATTATAATGTCTGAAAGTCACTTTCAAAGCATGAAATATGCTTTTAAATAAAAACATCATTTAACTTTAATATCTACTTATTATCCTGACGACAAAGCTACATACATGCTCATTAATGAATGAAATTGAAAAATTTTCAAGGTACAAAGCAGAAGATTCCCAAATATGGCTCTTTTACCATCACTTCTAACCAAACATTTTGTTCTGTTTAAAAATAGAGAAGAGAAAAACCCCCACTCCCTTCCCATACTCTTCCTTGATTGTCCCCAAGAGCTGGGATTAGAAACCTAGTCAGAAGGTGGGATTACAAACCAAGAAGCTTCAGTTTCCACAGCTACATCCATTTATGGAGCCATTTTTCTTACACTTTCTCCTTCTATGTGGCTACATAAAAGCCAGGAGAAGACGGAATCCTCTTATTTTCTCTCAGATATTTGCTGAAATTCTTTTCTTGCCCTTCCTATTATCCCATGTATCCTACTAGAGTATCCATAAGCTCTGAAGACCCTGAGAGAGATTTAAAGAAGTGAGGAGGCACTTATTCCACATAAACCAACTAGATTCCTAATAATAAAATGACACTTTATTTTCAGTGTCTGACAGCTAAGGCTCTGGGGAATTTGAACTCAATTCAAGTGTAAGATATAAATCGATTTAGTTTTTGTTATATATTTTTGTTGGAGCTCTTTGCATATTGGAGATATTAAAGCTTTACCTAACGTATGGTTTGTTAACTTTCTCTTAAATTGCTACAAAAAAAGTAAATTAATTAAAAAATTAAAAGAGACAATAAAACTTGTTTTACTATTTTTAAAGATACCACAATAAATAAAAATTAGGTACCCATGTGTACCAGTATTTCTTGAAAATTCATTTCTAAAAGTGGGATTACTTATATAGGCATTTAATAACTTGGTAAATAGTGCTGAACTAGAATCCAGAGAAGCTACATTCCCCCATACAGCATGGTGTTCTTGCTCCTCATTGACCCTGGAAACTATTATCATTTTTCTTTTGATAAAACAGCAGACATAAAATAGCATTATAATGTTTTTTTACTTTGCCTGGCCCAACTCTCTAGTGAGTTTGAGCAGCATTTCTAGTATTTCTTGACCACTTACTTATATTGTCTTTTAATTTCACTTTTTCACATTCGGGCCCATTATTTTATCAAATTGTCTCTTCTATGGATTTGAAAAATAAACTTTTTAACCCCATGCCTTGCCATCCAGTGAACCTGCATGAACCCAGGCCTGAGTCCCCAGCCAGCACTGTGAACTATGGATACACAACCAGAACAGGTGTCTGTGTAGGCCCAGAGACAAAGAGCTGAAAACAAAACCCATAAAATCAGTTGCTTGTTCAAAGCAAAATCACCTGCACAATAAATAGATAATAAAGTTTATCTGAGGTTTGTGACCTGCCCATGTGAAGTCTTTTTCCTTTGTGGTGCTGTATTGAGCCAACATGGAAAAAGCAAACCAGAAGGCTTCCAAGAACATCCAGAAGGGACTAGAGAAATAGATTCTAACCTGGGTTAGAATTTTGAAGCCATTACATAAAATTTAGTTTGGCAGCTTTGGGTAAGTTGGTTACCTTTTCCCACTGCCAACTTCCAGAGAAGAAGGCTTGTAAGATCTACCATGCAGAGTTATAAGAACTAAGGAAAGTGTCTGTAAGCATCTATTAGAGTCTGGCCACATAATTAGTACTCAATTATTAGTACTGAATAATAAAGTTTATTGTTATTAGTATTAACAATATTAATATTTTTGGCAATGATTAAAGAGAGTAAAACTTCTGACTTGCTAAATATAATTCATTAGAAAATGACTGGCTTTTCTAACTTAGGTATGAAAAAAACTGGTGACATTCTTTCATTTTTTCAATTAAAAATCATGCTTGCTTCCATTTACCCATTGAGTTAGTAGTCTATCTTCCCTTTCTGCCTCTGCCTTCTCATTCAGTGTCCAGGCACCTCAACTGTGCTCAGATCCCCAGCATGGTTTGCAGTGCAGGAGCCAAATTCAATTGCTCCTCATTGAAGTTAGTGGACTCCTCTACCATCACCCCTTGTCCATGACAATGTGGTCTAATTGTACAATGGTGTTTTTTTAAGCAGCAAGGAGTCCAGGTGCCATCATGACACAGGACTAAACTCATTCAAGGGCTCCCGATGGAACTTGCCTGGATCTCCACTTTTTATCTTCTTAGACTCCATAGTGCCAGGGGAGCTATGTCAGAAAGTGCCATATCTCAATCCCACATGCATCAACACCCCCCATCCTTTGGACATCTTGGTTCCCATTCTTCAACCAATAAGTTCTTCCACCTCTGCTCCATTCCATGTCCTTTTTTCTGTTGCAGAATACAAGAAATTATTTCAGGAAGAAATGCTGATTTAGGCAGCTTCTGAGGATCCAATCCCATCCCAGTAGCCTACAAGGCAGCAGACTCACCCAGAGAACTTAGAAAGCTAAATCTGGTGCAAAATGGGTACAAAGTACATCACCTACCTTGCAGGAAGTTCCAGGTTCAGCCATTCTTTTATATCTAGTACCATAAACACTAGATATCTCACACAATCAACAATGAAATCAGCTGGAATTCTAAAATAGCATTTTATACAAACTATGACTTCTTTGGTGGCAGCATGCATTTGGAAGAAAATGTGTTCTGAACTTTGAAGCCAATCAAGTCTGTTACATAATGGGCTAGAGAAAAGCCAAATATGATTTTTTTCTTCACATTCCTACTATTAGCTACCGTAATTTACCACATAATTGTCACTACCACATAATGACTGCAAAATTTTTTCAGGTCAAAAGTTGGTTTATTACCTTTAATTGCATAATTGCCTTATAATTCTGTTTGTCATATTGTTTAAAAGGTAAACAGCAGGACACAATGGTAAACTGCCTGTAATTCCAGCTACACAGGAGGCTGAGGCAGGAGGATCACAAGTTTGAGGCTAGCAAGACCCTGCCTCAAAATAAGAAGTAAAAAAGAGTGGAGATATAGCTCAATGGTGAAGCATCCCTGGGTTCAACTCCAAGTACTGCAATAAATAAAAACAGAGCAGCAATGTATTCACCAGAGGCATATGGATGTGCATCTGTCTTCTCGTACATTGTGAGGCACAAGTCTTGAATTCTCAGTGCAAATGTATTGTCAGTATATTTTTGAAAGCTGGTTTGTTTAGAGTGCTATGCTACTAATGTAAACAGATGTTGCACAAGTGATGTGCTGAGAACAGTGCATCAGATAATAAAGCCAATGATAATGGTGTAGAATCTTCAGATACAAAAGATTAAATGTTTAAGTCCATATTTTGCAAAATTATTGTAAATTTTCTCAAGTTTAATAATTTTAACTATAACAAACAAATCAACAACTAATGTGTTCACTTTTTCTTTCAGACTAGAAAAAAATGTTCACCAAACCTTCCTGAAGAAATGATGTCTATCAATTTTGACTATTAAAATTTAACATATATTCACGAGTATTCTGTGCATCCTATCTTGCACGAAAGACAAATTAGTTATAAATGATTTTTAAGTAATATTGGCACAATTTAAAAAATAATTCACCAAACAGTTGCACCCCACTTTTTTTCAAAAAAACAAATTGGCATAATATCTACAACAATTATGCAGTGAAATATGGTATCTCAGTTTGTGTAGTTTTTGAAAGCAATTTGCTTTAATTAAGTCAGTGAAGTGAGGGAAACTTGTTGAAATCATTTGCTGAACTGCTTTCACACATCATTTGTTTTGAAATTTAAGGATTCTGAGAGACCAACTTGTTGGATTTCACTAATCCACAAAATTGTGTATTTTCCTTGATGTTGCGAAAATAGGCACATTGAATTACTAAACATCACAGAAAAAGAAGTGAAAGTATTGCTGATTTTTTTCATGGAAAGGCAGGTGTCCTTATTTAAATTGGACATGTTTACAGAGCAGAAAATGGAAAATGGACCCGGCACTCATTTCTCACTGCTGAACTGCTTGGGGTTCAGTGGAATCACGAGGTTTGATAATCTGAAGATGTATGAGCTTAATAACCTCATGGTTTCCAAAGACATTCTCAGATGGCTGAGCACAAGGAGCACACTTTGTTTGCTTGGATGCTTCTGGATGTGTCTGAGTGACCAGGATCAATCTGGTTCAATGCCAAGGTTAGCTGACAGGGCAGAAGGTGAAGCCTGCTTTACAACCCTAAGAGTCTGGAGACAAATCTCAAAACGAGCTGATCATGTGTGTCTTTGTGGCCAAATGCTGGGCAAAGTTTGATAACATCTTGCTGTGAAGAAGTAAGTTCTTATTCAAGGCTACTGGGATTAAAATACAGAACTGCTTTCAGGTGTGAAAACCTGGAACCTGAGTACAATGCTCTGTACCTGACATTCTCAACTACAGACTGTACTGATCTGTTAAATGCAGCAAGTTTCTTTGGCTTGAATAGAGTTTATCTGTGATTTTATTTCATCAAATGCCTTAATATGTAACAATATTTTTAGCAAAAATCAATTCAAATAAAGCATATAATTATTTGAATGGGGGAAAGGTTGACCAATGGGTACTAAGTTATAGTTAGATAAGAGTAAATTCTAGTGTACAATAAGGTGGACTACAGACAACAATAATGTACTGAATATTTCAAAAAGGTAGAAGAAAGGATTATCGAAAGTTTTCACCACAAAAAAAAAAATGATAAATGTTGAAAAAAATGGATATGTTTAACCTGATATCATTATTACATCACTCATACATGTAACAAAACATTGCATTAATATGTACTCCACTAATATCTACAATTTCTGTTTTTATGTATGAGTTCAAATATATATGTAGTTAATTTTATTATTTTTTTAACTGGTTGTTCACAACATTACAAAGCTCTTGACATATCATATTTCATACATTAGATTGAAGTGGGTTATGAACTCCCAATTTTACCCCAAATGCAGATTGCAGAATCACGTCGGTTACACATCCACAATTTTACATAACACCCTATTAGTAATTGTTGTATTTTGCTACTTTTCCTATCCCCTACTATCCCCCCTCCCCTCCCCTCCCATCTTCTCTCTCTATCCCATCTATTGTAATTAATTTCTCCCCTTGTTTATTTTCCCATTCCCCTCACAACCTCTTATATGTAATTTTGTATAGCAATGAGGGTCTCCCTTCATTTCCATGCAATTTCCCTTTTCTCTCCCTTTCCTTCCCATCTCATGTCTCTGTTTAATGTTAATCTTTTTTTCCTGCTCTTCCTCCCTGCTCTGTTCATAGTTGCTCTCATTATATCAAAGAAGACATTGGTATTTGTTTTTTAGGGATTGGCTAGCTTCACTAAGCATAATCTGCTCTAGTGCCATCCATTTCCCTGCAAATTCTATGATTTTGTCATTTTTATTGCTGCATAGTACCCCATTGTGTATAGATGTCACATTTTTTTTATTCATTCATCTATTGAAGGGCATCTGGGTTGGTTCCACAGTCTAGCTATTGTGAATTGTGCTGCTATGAACATCGATGTGGCAGTATCCCTGTAGCATGCACTTTTAAGGTCTTCAGGGAATAGTCCGAGAAGGGCAATAGCAGGGTCAAATGGTGGTTCCATTCCCAGCTTTCCCAGGAATCTCCAAACTGCTTTCCAAATTGGCCGCACCAATTTGCAGTCCCACCAGCAATGTACAAGTGTACCCTTTTCTCCACATCCTCGCCAGCACTTGTTGTTGTTTGATTTCATAGTGGCTGCCAATCTTACTGGAGTGAGATGGTATCTTAGGGTGGTTTTGATTTGCATTTCTCTGACTGCTAGCGATGGTGAGCATTTTTTCATGTACTTATTGATTGATTGTATGTCCTCCTCTGAGAAGTGTCTGTTCAGGTCCTTGGCCCATTTGTTGATTGGGTTGTTCCTTATCTTATTGTCTAATTTTTTGAGTTCTTTGTATACTCTGGATATTAGGGCTCTATCTGAAGTGTGAGGAGTAAAAATTTGTTCCCAGGATGTAGGCTACCTATTTACCTCTCTTATTGTTTCTCTTGCTGAGAAAAAACTTTTTAGTTTAAGTAAGTCCCATTTGTTGATTCTTGTTATTAACTCTTGTGCTATGGGTGTCCTATTGAGGAATTTGGAGCCCGACCCCACAATATGTAGATCAGAGCCAACTTTTCTTCTATCAGACGCAGAGTCTCTGATTTGATATCAAGCTCCTTGATCCATTTTGAGTTAACTTTTGTGCATGGCGAGAGAAAGGGATTCAGTTTCATTTTGTTGCATGTGGATTTCCAGTTTTCCCAACACCATTTGTTGAAGATGCTATCCTTCCTTCATTGCATGCTTTTAGCCCCTTTATCAAATATAAGATAGTTGTAACTTTGTGGATTAGTCTCTGTGTCCTCTATTCTGTACCATTGGTCCACCCGCCTGTTTTGGTACCAGTATCATGCTGTTTTTGTCACTATTGCTCTGTAATATAGTTTGAAATCTGGTATCACTATACCGCCTGATTCACACTTCCTGCTTAGAATTGCTTTTGCTATTCTGGGTCTTTTATTTTTCCATATGAATTTCATGATTGTTTTATCTATTTCTACAAGAAATGCCATTGGGATTTTGATTGGCATTGCATTAAACTTATAGAGAACTTTTGGTAATATTGATATGATGTTAGTTCTGCCTATCCATGAACAGGTTATATTTTTCCATCTTCTAAGATCTTCTTCTATTTCTCTCTTTAGGGGTCTGTAGTTTTCATTGTATAAATCTTTCACCTCTTTTGTTAGGTTGATTCCCAAGTATTTTATTTTTTTTTTTTTTTGAGGATATTGTGAATGGAGTGTTTTTCCTCATTTCCGTTTCAGAAGTTTTGTCGCTGATATACAGAAATGCCTTTGATTTATGCGTGTTGATTTTATATCCTGCCACTTTGCTGAATTCATATATTAGTTCTAGTAGTTTTTTTGTAGACCCTTTTGGGTCTTCTAGGTATAGAATCATGTCATCTGCAAATAGTGATAATTTAAGTTCTTCTTTTCCTATTTTTATGCCTTTAATTTCTTTTGTCTGTCTAATTGCTCTGGCCAGTGTTTCGAGAACTATATTGAATAGAAGTGGTGAGAGAGGGCATCCCTGTCTTGTTCCAAATTTTAGAGGGAATGCCTTTAACTTTTGTCCATTCAGAATGATGCTAGCCTGAGGCTTAGCATAGATAGCTTTTACAATGTTGAGGTAAGTTCCTGTTATCCCTAGTTTTTATAATGTTTTGAACATAAAGGAACGCTGTACTTTGTCGAATGCTTTCTCTGCATCTATCGAGATGATCATATGGTTCTTATCTTTAAGTCTATTGATGTGGTGAATAACATTTATTGATTTCCGTATATTGAACCATCCTTGCATCCCAGGGATGAATCCTACTTGATCATGGTGCACAATTTTTTTGATGTGTTTTTGTATTCGATTCGCCAGAATTTTATTGAGGATTTTTGCATCTAGGTTCATTAGAGATATTGGTCTGTAGTTTTCTTTCTTTGAGGTGTCTTTGTCTGGTTTAGGAATCAGGGTGATGTTGGCCTCATAGAATGAATTTGGAAGAGCTCCCTCTTTTTCTATTTCCTGAAATAACTTGAAAAGTATTGGTATTAATTCTTCTTTAAAGGTTTTGTAAAACTCCGCTGTATACCCATCCGGTCCAGGGCTTTTCTTGGTTGGTAGTCTTTTGATGGCTTCTTCAATTTCATCCATTGATATTGGTCTGTTCAAATTGTGTGTATCCTCCTGACTCAGTCTGGGCAAATCATATGCCTTAAGAAATTTATCGATGTCTTCACTATCTTCTATTTTATTGGAATATAGGTTTTCAAAATAATTTCTAATTGTCTTCTGTATTTCTGTAGCATCTGTTGTGATATTGCCTTTTTCATCCCGTATGTTAGTAATTTGAGTTCTCTCTCTTCTTCTCTTCGTTAGCATGGCTAAAGGTCTGTCGATCTTATTTATTTTTTTGAAGAACCAACTTTTAGTTTTGTTAATTTTTTCAATAGTTTCTTTTGTTTCAATTTCATTGATTTCCGCTCTGATTTTAATTATTTCTTGCCTTCTGCTACATTTGCTGTTGTTTTGCTCTTCCTTTTCTAGGGCTTTGAGATGAAGTGTGAGCTCATTTATTTGTTGGTTTATTCTTTTTTTTGAGGAATGACCACCAGGCAATGAATTTTCCTCTTAAAACTGCTTTAATTGTGTCCCATAGATTCCGATATGTTGTGTCTGTATTTTCATTTATCTCTAAGAATTTTTTGATTTCCGCCTTTATTTGTTCTGTAACCCATTGATCATTCAGTAACATATTGTTCATTTTCCATGTGATGTAGGATTTTTCCTTCCTTCTTTTATCATTGATTTCCAGTTTCATTCCATTATGATCAGATAAAATGCATGGTATTATCTCCACCCCTTTATATTTACTGAGGGTTGCCCTATGGCATAATATATGGTCTATTTTTGAGAAGGATCCATGTGCTGCTGAGAAAAAAAGTATATCCATTTGATGATGGTTGATATATTCTATATATGTCAGTTAAGTCTAGGTTATTGATTGTGGTATTGAGTTCTATAGTTTCTTTATTCAAATTTTCTTTGGAGGATCTGTCCAATGGTGAGAGAGGTGTGTTGAAGTCACCCATAATTATTGTGTTGGCATCTATTTGATTCTTGAACTTGAGGAGAATTTGTTTTATGAATGTCGCAGCACCATTATTTGGTGCATAAATATTGATATTTGTTATGTCTTGTTGGTGAATGGTTCCTTTAGACAGTATATAATGTCCTTCTTTATCCCTTTTGATTAACTTAGTCTTGAAGTCGATTTTATTCGATATGAGGATGGCCACCCATGCTTGCTTACAAGGACCGTGTGCGTGGTATATTTTTTCCCATCCTTTCACCTTCAGCCTGTGTATGTCTTTTCCAATCAGATGTATCTCCTGGAGGCAGCATATTGTTGGATTTGTTTTTTTAATCCATGATACCAGCCTATGTCGCTTTATTGGAGAGTTTAAGCCATTAACATTCAGAGTTACTATTGATATATGGTTTGTACTTCCATCCATGTTTGATTATTTATCCTTTTTTAAAAAAATTCAGTTTGTTTCTCCATGATTATCTTTCCCCTCGCCCTCTGTCTTTACCGAGGCACTTCCCACTGATGGTTTTGGTTATTGTTTTTCATTTCTTCCTATTGTAGTGTTTTGCTCAAAATGCTTTGCAATGCTGGTTTTCTGGCTGCAAATTCTTTTAACTTTTGTTTATCATGAAAGATTTTTATTTCGTTGTCATACCTGAAGCTTAATTTTGCTGGACACAGAATTCTTGGTTGGCATCCATTGTCTTTCAGTGTTTGAAATACATTGTTCCATGACCTTCTTGCTTTCAGTGTCTGTTATAAAAAATCCGATGTTAACCTTATTGGTTTACCCCTGAATGTAATCTGTCTCGTTTCTCTTGTAGCTTTTAATATTTCTCTTTGTTCTGTATATTGGATATCTTCATAGCAATATGTCTTGGCGTTGGTCTACTGTGATTTTGTGTGCTTGGTGTCCTGTATGCATCTTCAATTTGTATATCTGTTTCCTTTTTTATTTCTGGAAAGTTTTCTGTAATTATTTCATTCAGCAGGTTACTCATTCCCTTGGTTTAAATCTCTGTACCTTCTTCTATCCCGATTACTCGTAAGTTTGGTTTTTTTATGTTATCCCATAACTCTTGGATGTTTTCCTCGTGATTTTTTACCAGCCTTTCTGAGTTGGCTAGACTCTTTTCAAGATGATATATTTTGTCTTCATTATCTGACGTTCTGGCTTCTACTTGCTCCACTCTGTTAGTGATACTCTCAATTGAGTTTTTAATTTGGTTTATCGTTTCCTTCATTTCTAGAATTATTGTTTGATTATTTTTTATAATCTCTCTCTCTCGTGATAAAGATGCTTAACTTCTTCTTTTATCCGTTTATGTAATTCATTCTCAATGTGTTCTTTCGCTGCTTGAATTTGCTGTCTTGTATCCTCTTTAAGGTTCCATTCCATCTGTCTAAGGTGTTCCTTGAGTTCTTTATATGACCATTTTTCTGGTGACTCTAGGTCCTCCTGAATATTTAGGCTGTCCTGCTTTGTTTGTACTCCTTTTCTTCCTTGCTTTTTGAAGCTGCTCATGTTACTTCTTGTTCTGTTTGACTACTGAGTTACTGTTTACTCCTATAAATTTATTTGATGCTGTAGCCGCAGGTTTCAATGAAGTTATCTCCTCCGCCGCAGTCTGATGACGTCAGTTCTCTGCCATGGTGGTATCTCTTGCAAGTGGTGACAGTTCGTTTCCCTTTGCCGGGTGACCAATGCAACGGGTGGGTCCTTACTGTCTCTCCCAAGCCCCGTTTCAAACCTGTGGCCACTACCTATAAAGGCTCGGTTGGCATTTACCTCCGTAGGATCAGAAGGGCTGACCAGTTGTTTCAGCCGGATGGATTAGTGCTGAGTCACAGCTGTTTGTCTGAGGGAAGCAGGCGAACGGGAGCTTGAATTCAGCGGATCCGGGCTCAGTGTGTGTTCTGAGAGGCCCAGACTGTTCGCCCCAGTTCCACGTCAGCTCAGCATTGCCTAGTGATCCTGAGCAAACAGATTTAGGTTGTTTACGACTCCCTATGCCTGCACAGCTGAAGAGGTCACAGACTTGATCTCTCTGCGCCTGCCACCATGTTGGAATCCCCCTATATATGTAGTTAATCAAAAATAAATAAGATAGGAAGGAAACATTTTACTTTTCTTGTATAACAGTCCCTTCTTTATAAAGTACATGTGTTCCAAACATGGAAACTTCAGATTATGAAGCATCCCATCAAATGAACAATCCAGATGTGCCTGTGCTAAAAGTTTATATCTGACTATGTTTTAAACAACAGAATGGATTCACTGGAGTTTATAAACATGTTTTTTAAAAGAAATTGAAAGAAAAGAGAAAATGTTTCATTTTATGTTCTTAAGTATCTCCAAATATCTTGAGAGTTTATGAGAAAATAGGAAGAAGAGGATTGAAAGAGAAATGAGACAAAAGAGAATATAAAGAAGTAAGAATATCCAAATAGAAGCCTAAAAGAGCAAGTTAGCATTCAGCAATATATCGATACTTAATAACAGCCCCTAAAAGGATATTTCAATTAGCAATACATCTCCATGCTGTTGGAGTTCCCAAATCTAGATTTATAGACTAATGTATCATTCTTCTGGGTTAAAAATAACCAAAAATGGTAGAGTAATTTAAAACAAGTAGATAGAAATAGAATTGGGAAGACAAAAGAAACTGGAGTTGGTCTCTGACTCAATATACATTTGCTGTATGTCCTTGAGTCAAAAGCAGTGGCTCTGTTTTAATTCAATTTCCAAAGGGAGATGACACTCGGTCCCTTCACAGGAATAGTATGAAGATAAATGAGACAATATACAGTAAGTACAAAGAATGTAAAGGTTGATCAATGTGACAGGCTAGTTGCAATGTTAATGCTATTAGAAAAAAACTAACTTGGCTTGTATTTCCATTACTACCAAATAAGTAGTGTAGATATGTTCTATAACACAGCATGACGTCTACCAAAAAAGATAAAATCATATAAAAGTTTTTCTTCCCAAAGGCAAGATAATCTTGTAGAACATATACATAAAATACTTACTAAAAGCCATAGATTAGTTCTAGTAATTAGGATTCCAGCAAGAATGTCAACAATCTTCCCAAGAATGACAAGGGAAGAAAATACAAGGTTGCGTGTGTGCATTAAAAGGATTTACTGAGCTATTAGGAGTTAGTATTGGATCAAAGTGCTGATAAAAATCCCTTTAAAATAGTTAAGAAAATTTTAAAAGGCAACTTTAGAAACTAATGAGTGCTTTTTAGTTTTTTTTTTTTTTAAATGAGTTTCAACTACTGGAGAACATTCCAATTCCCAAGACAATAATTCTGTAGAATGTAATTACCTGTAAATCTGTTTTCAAATACAAATAAACCTAGCACCAAATGGACTGTTAAGCCATGTGATAACAGCTTCATCACTTAGGCATTGCAGAATTAATTCCAAGGAGACACTTTTCCAGACTTGGCACCTTCAGGGAGAAAAGGCTGAGCGGAGGATCAGAGATGTAAGGCTCACTCTCACCTTTAGGATCACTGGCCATGTCCACCTGGATTCCTGCAGATCCTTAAGGTCAACATGTGTGACAGTACTCACCCTCATCCCCAAAGCTACTCCCTTTCTATGTCCTATCCTCGGCTGGTAGAGCCAAGACCCAAGTCAGAAACCTGGCTTCCTCCCTGTACTTCTCCTTATTCAATCTGTTGCCAACTCCCTCCAAAATTATTTAAAACTTTTCTTCAATTATATTCCTTTCCCTCGATTTCTACTGCCATGGTTTTAATTTAGGGTCTCACAATCCCTTATCTAAAATATTACAATCAAGCCTCAACTGGCCTCCCTGATACTTTCCTCTGTATCTTTTCCACTTTGTCACAAAATCTATTCTCCAAATACAGAAACTGGTTAAACTATTCCTTTGCTGAAACTTCCCCAGTGCAAGCATGGCATATATCCTGATCTGGCTCCTTCCTCTCTCTGCCTCATCTTTCATTTATATCCATAAGTACTGTCATTGACAAACACATCATATAGTTGCCACCACATCCCTCAGACACTTTCCTAATTATCTTTCAAAACCCAAACCTGAAATGATCTTTGGGGTGAAGTCTCTATCTGCTTTCTGTCAGTTGCTACCTTCTGCATAATACCTCTGGAGTTTGCTCCTTGTTCAATCACTGCACTTGCCCCACTGTGTTATAATTATGTATATAAACTCCCCCATAATATATGAGCTTGGAGGGGAAATGTTTCTTATGCACTTCTGTTTCTCATGTCTAGCATGGTGCTGGCAAACACAGTACTCAAAAAATGAATGTTGAATTGAAAAGTCTGAGCCACTAAGCAAGGAGAGGTCAGCTCTCTCCCTTGGGTGTCAAATAAGAAGAAAATCTATCTTTATGGTGCATGCTTGTACACACGCATGTGTGTGTGCACACATACACATATGCACACACACTAGAAAGGAAGGGGAGGGACACAGATTAAGAAAACAATTAAGACTCCACACTGAAAGAAGATGCAAGTATCTACTGAAAAATTTTCAAGCAAAACCTGTGTTCAAAATTATCTATCCCTATTCCCTAAGATAACTGCCAGCCAAGGCAGCTCACAGGAACATCTTCAGCAGAGAACACACACATACACACACACACACACACACACAAAAGGAAATAAAGAAACCAATTAGGAGACTCTAAACACACTGTTGTCAGCTCAATTGTGCCCCTCCTCTAAAATTCATGTGTTGGAGTCCAAGCCCCAGTACCTCAGAATGTGATCATATTTGGAGATAGGGTCTTTAAAGAGATGATTAAGTTACAAGGAGGTCATTAGTGGAGTCCTTATAAGAAGAGGAAGATGCCAGGGAAACTTGTGCTCAGATACCACTCAGTGAAGGGGCAGTGGGAGAGGGCACTTGTAAGCCAAGAGACAGTTCTGGAACAGATGCTTCCCTACAAGCCCTCCAAAGAAATCAGCCCTCTGGCCCCTTGATCTTGGGCTTCCACAAAACTGTGAGTAAATAAGTTAGCTCAAGCGTGAAAGGAAGTATTGGTTCTGGGTACTGTATGTAGTTATTAGCTAAGTACTATGAATACTCAGGGAGTTAGTAAGAAAAAGAAGGAACCTGGGGAGTATAAGGACTGTCTTCAAGTATCTGAAAGGCTGGCGGATGAAAAGAAATCATAATCATTGCTTCTAGTATGACTATATTCCAGCTCAGAATAAGGAAGGATCAATACCCAAGATCAGTCAACTTCTAGAACTGAGATTCTATGATCATTAAAAGAGACATTCCTCTTAAAAGATTGGTGAATTACAGACCGGGTTAAGATTTGCCTTAAAGGGCTCAAAACACTTCCAGAAATGGCCAGTATCTAGGTGATACTTCCTTTAAATATCACAAGATGACAGAAATGGCTGGACCAAAACTAAAATTCTGATGCTTTGATTATCCTTTATTAACCCACCTCCCTGGTCCAGATTTATTTTCCTCCATTGATTGACATGCAGGTTGAAGAACTTCCTGGGAAAAAGAAGTCACAGCTATCTACTACACATGGCAGATATAGAAATTTGATATGGTATTTGAAAACAAAGCATCACAAGAAATACTCTTAAGAAAGGTGAGACAAGCCCCAAGAAAGACAGTCAGTTGGGTTCAAGAGAGAAAGGAAGTATTGGTTCTGGGTACTATATGGTAGTTCTTAGCTGAGTACTATGAATTCCGTGCTCTTCATTGGTCACACTCATCAGGATATGTGTAAGATTGATAAAATTGCCTTTTTATATTCTGCACAGCTTTTTTGAGTGGCATCGGGCCACTTGAAACAAGAAGTCCAACAAAGGCATAATTTCTCCATCACTATGGGGACAAATAGTATGTACCAGTATTCCCTGGAATACTGAGCTATGTATACAGGTGAGGCAGAGAGGAGCATAATGGCATAATGGAGGGGAAAAGTAGCTGATCTAAAGTGAAGGGCATGTCAGTGATGGCAAAGGCCAAGCTGCAAAGCGTGAACAGCATCCAGGCTGAGCAACAGTGTCAGTCCAGCATTCTCTGGTGGTTGAGAGCACTGCAAGTGGCAGCATGAGCCAAGGCATGGGCCATCAGGTTTGGTCCAAGCAAAGAGTGGTGCTACAGCAAACAGTGGTCCAGGTGGCACATTAAGATTGGCCAAAGGAAAGGGACAGCAGTGTAAATTCAACTTGGAATAATTTGTTTTAAGAGTATATGAACTGGACCCTAGTGCAGAGTTCTACTAAAAGAGATAAGGAGCATAAAAATGTGGCCTGAGTTCCCTCTGTTACAAAGGTGAACAGAATAAAGCACTAGACACAAGTTTTAAACATAAAGGTGCCATTATTGGTATCTGCAGCTGATAAAATTTGCAAACATTTACTAGGCAAAAGCTCTGCATTAAGAATATGTCCTTTAAAGCACATTTCAAAGAATATAGTTATAAAGGGACACTCATGGAATGCTGTAAAATCTGGGCACACTGCCAAATGGAACATGACAGAGAAAAGTGGGTCTGAAGATATTCAAGGACAGGCAGAGTGTTTCCATTAATCACCATTGATGAGCTTTCCAGAAGGGTCTGACCCTTAAACCCAGATTCCCAGAGGAAAGTTATGTTGTAGGAAGGCCTTCTAAAGCTTGCTGCATTCTGTGGCCATTTGGAGAAGAACATGAAGCACAGGAACATAGAAATTCGAACTTCCAGGTGGCTAGCTTGGTTCAGAGAATCCAGACTGAGCTGGCAGAATTGGCAAAGGAACAGGAATGAGATGACTAAGACCCTAGTTCTGTCATTGCCAGAAATTAGCTGGTTGGCCTTAGTTCCTACCTCTCTATATATCTCAGTTTCTTATATCATACAGCAGTACCATCATCTAACTTACTTGGAGTAGGAAGTCTCACTTGTTTATGGGAATTATTTGTGTGTGCATGCTGATCAAACCCATGGCATTGCTAGGCAAGTGTTCTACCACTGAATTACAACCTCAGCACTATTGGAAAATCTAGTGAGTGATTATTATGTTTCAGGTTCTATGTCTAGTGAGTGTTTATTATATTCTGTGATCCTGTTAGAATAGCTTATAATCCACTGTTCTCACGGATAAGTTCATGAAAGAAAATTATAATACAATGAATAAATTGTTATATCAGAAATACAAAAATTGACATTAAAGGTTTACAATAGCAATACTTACTAAAAGTAAACTAATAAACTGGTAATAAAGGAATAATTGAATAAATTGCAAAACATTCCTATCACAGAATACTAAGTAGCCATTAAATGGAAGCTTTTATGAAGATGTTTCTAACTACATGAAAAATTTTAATGATTTTGATGAAAAGATATTTGGATAAGATAAACTCTGCTAAAATTAATCTTGTAAGATTCCATCTTTGCACTCTGGTGAATTATTGTATCAAATTGGACCTTCCACTGTAAACAGGAAACTGGATAAAACATAAGATTTATTTTTAGGTGTGGGACACTATAGGCAGCACAGCAAACAAGATAAGAAATTCACAGGCACAGTACTGACTGAATATAAAGAAGTTTATCTATTTAAAAGTAGATAAACTTACAAGGAATCTATTTTAATAGTCTCTAAATCTATCAGATATATGATCGGGGTCACAAAATACATTAAGAACATGTCCTTTAAAGCACATTTCAAAGAATATAGTTATAAAGGGACCCTCATGGGATGCTGAGTTCATATATAAAAATGAACTTTATTACCATATACAAGCAATGACAACTGTCAAATTTAACTAAAACTACAACTTGCATGACCACTCAAACCTATGTGATTTAGGATTAATTTAATAAAACCTATTCAATGCAAATTTAAAAATATTGCTGGAAGAAATTAAAGAAGATCTCAATAAATGGGGAAATATACTATGTTCATAGATCTAGGAACAGATATTATTAAGATTTGTTCTCTTAATATTGACCTATAGATTTCACACAATCCTAATTGAAATTCCAGCAGTACCTATCAAATGAAAATGATCTAGAAAACCCAAATTAACTTTGAAGATGAAGAACACTGATAGAAAGCTTATATAATCTGACTTCAAGACTTATAAAAAACAGAAGTAATCAGGAAAGTATACTATTGGCATAAGAAGGGCATCTAGATTAATACAACAAAACATAGAGTCCAGAAACAGATCAACACCTACATAGCCAATTAATTTTTTTGTAACAGTGCCAAGAAAATTTAATGGGGGTATGGGTAGCACTTTCAAAAAGTGGTGCTGGAATATACAGCAGTATTGAAAACATAAATGAACTTTGACCCCATCTCATATCTCATTCAAGAATAAATGCTAATTAATTATATATCTCAACTTAGAAGCAATGTTCTAAAACTCCAAAAAGAAAAATTGGAGATAATCTTTGCAATAATGTTATAGTCAAAGATATCTTCATGAAGATACAAGCTTCACTAACTATAAAAGAAAAAAATAATAAATTAGATGTCATCAAAATGCAAAATGTCTGCTCTACAAAAGATCATTAAGAAAATGAATGTGCAGCCTGGCCACAGTGGCATGCATCTGTAATCCCTGTGACTTGAGAGACTGAGGTAGGAGGATCACAAGTTCAAAGCCTCAGCAACTTAGTGAGACCCTAAGCAACTCAGTGAGATCTTGTCTCAAAATAAAAGATAAGAAGAGCTAGGGATGTGGCTCAGTAGGAAAGAGCCTTTGAGTGCAATTCCTGGTGCTGGAAAAAATGTGCAAAAAGTCTACACAAATGTAAAGTCTCCTGGAGGATGGTGGAGGAGAGAAGGTGGCTTTCCAAACTGCTCTGTAGCGTGAGACCAAGAAAGCAGATAAACAGCTCCTCAGGGAAGTAGGTGAAACAGGGATTTTACTGGGATTTAATTCTGAACTCTCAGAACAGCTTGGGGACTTAGAAGGTTGCATACAATAAAATAAAGAAGAAAGCCCACCACTGATGCTGGCAACTGCCACAGCTGAACCACCGTCGACAAAGCAGGGAGAAGGACTAAGGGAGCCTGCACTGCAGGTGGCACATGTCATGTCCTGGTACACAGAAATCAGAGATTGAGGATACTGCCAGACTGATCCAGAGAGTGTGCTACACTATATCCTCATGCAAGAAAGAAAGACAGCACATGTCTTCCAGTTGTCCACAGAGAGCCCAGGCAGGAGCCATCTTGCCCCAAGGCTACAGGGGCCATCGGCTGTGGGAGCAAATCCAGGATCCCAGAGCTAGGAAATCCAAGCTGGGTCCAAAAAACAGACCTGGCAAATACTTGACACACATCTCAGAGTGTGCCTAGGAAACCAGGAGAAAACCAGGTGTGGAGAGTGTTTTACCCAGGGGAATACAAGTTGTAGAGATCTGAGAGATCCTGAGTTCCCGTCACCCCCGCCACACCCTTTAATTTTGGCAGCTTGCAGGATCAGCTGGGGCCAGCCGGTAATATGATCTAGTGGTCCTGAGAGATTGTGCACTTGGAGACCAAATCCAGGAGGCCAGGAAGGG
The DNA here is from genome assembly GCF_964194105.1 of Spermophilus citellus. NCBI lineage: Eukaryota > Metazoa > Chordata > Mammalia > Rodentia > Sciuridae > Spermophilus > Spermophilus citellus. The sequence goes on from NC_138187.1 coordinate 106,114,489, forward strand.
CAGGGTCCATGAGTGGTGGAGTGGTGAAGTGGGTGAAGGACTGGCTCCCCTACCAAATAAGCCAAACCCAGGGGGGACTCCTGGGGATAGCTCCCAGCATGGAGCTATCAGCAGCTGCCAGGCTCTAGAGGAGTGCTGATATAAAATCTTCAGAACACCTGTCTCTCAACAAAGCACCTGGGGCCTACCTAGACCTAAACCCCACCTTTAGGAACTCTGCCTATGAGAACTCTTCTCACAGAACTCTACAGTAAATCCACCTTGACTCTCCAATCAGCTCTACCTCATACTGCCAAGAAGAGAAGCCAACAGTTTTTGAACTCCAGTTAGCAATTTGACTAGGAACACAAAAAGAGGAAGGATTTGACAGACTGCAGCCACCACTTTTGTATGCAACATATACCTCAAGAAGAAACGGAAAGAAAGGGGTAAAGTGTGGCTAGAGGAGGTGGGAATTGGGGTGTGGCTTCAGATACATATCTTTATCCAAATTGTATCTGGCAAGTAGACTGCTCTCTCTCTGCTTCCTGTTCACAGTGTGAGCTGCTTCCCTCCACCACACTCTTCTGCCACGATACTCAGCCTCTGAAACTGTGAGCCCTCAAATAAACTTTTCCTCCTCTACAGTTTTGTTGGTCAAATCTTTTAATTGCAGCATCGGAGAAGCTGACTAAAACAATTAGTATGTTTGGGTTTTGTTTTGTATTAGTTATCACTTGTCTGTTTCTCTTGATTGTCTTTTGTTCTATTAACAAATTCTATTGTTCTCACTTTCACTCTTCCTATAATTTATTACTTCTATTTTCTCTCCTCCTTCCTCATAACTATCATATCCTACATCTTTTCTGCATACTCCTCATTCACCTTTTGAAATTATAAACTCTTTTTGCAAACTTATTGTTTTTACTGTAAGACTGCTCATCATATATCTGTTTATTGTGCCAATCAGCCTTGTAGATGTCATGAAAGGAATTAAGTATTTAGTTATATGCTGTATGTTGTTTGCATTGGTTGTTGTTATTATTTGCCTTCATCCTAAATCATGAGGAATTAGAAACCTTCAGGGAGACTATAAGTTCATTCAGTAGAAACTCTGCTGACTCACATTCATACTGATAGATGGGTAGACACAAAAATAATATTGAAAAAGTAAGGGAACAACCATCCCAAACAAACCAAAACACTTCAATAACAGAATCCATTGACACCACAGTAGAAGAAATGTTAGAGAAAAAATTTAGAAAGTTCGTAGTTAAACTGATCTACAAGGTAAAACACAATGTATGGAGTGAAATCAGAGAGAAAATACAGGAAGTGAGAGATCACTTCAATAAAAAAAAAGATTCTGGAAAAGAATCAAACAGAAATTCTTGGAGTGAAGGATTCAACAAGCCAAATTAAAAATTCAATGGAAAGCGTCAGCAACAGACTAGACCACTTAGAAGATAATTTCAGGCAACAACATATAATCTTGAATATAAAGTTGACCATGGAAAAAAAGATGTTAAGAGACCATGAATAGATTATTTTTTTTTAGGAAATATGGGATAACATGAAAGGCCAAATTTAAGATTCATAGGGACAGATGAAGGTCTAGAAGTACTAAAATAATGCACAATATTTTCAATGAAATAATATCAGAAAATTTCTTGAACCTTAAGAATGAAATGGATGCCAATCTTACTGGAGTGAGATGGTATCTTAGGGTGGTTTTGATTTGCATTTCTCTGACTGCTAGCGATGTTGAGCATTTTTTCATGTACTTGTTGATTGATTGTATGTCCTCCTCTGAGAAGTGTCTGTTCAGGTCCTTGGCCCATTTGTTGATTGGGTTATTTGTTATCTTATTATCTAATTTTTTGAGTTCTTTGTATACTCTGGATATTAGGGCTCTATCTGAAGTGTGTGGGGTAAAGATTTGTTCCCAGGATGTAGGCTCCCTGTTTCTCTCTTATTGTTTCTTTTGTTGAGAGAAAACTTTTTAGTTTGAGTAAGTCCCATTTGTTGATTCTGGTTGTTAACTCTTGCGCTATGGGTGTCCTATTGAGGAATTTGGGGTCTGACCCCACAGTATGTAGATCATAGCCGACTTTTTCTTCTATCAGACGCCGTGTCTCTGATTTAATATCGAGCTCCTTGATCCATTTTGAGTTAACTTTTGTGCATGGCGAAAGAAAGGGATTCAGTTTCATTTTGATGCAAATGGATTTCCAGTTTTCCCAGCACCATTTGTTGAAGATGCTATCCTTCCTCCATTGCATGCTTTTAGCCCCTTTATCAAATATAAGATAGTTGTAGTTTTGCGGATTGGTTACTGTGTCTTCTATTCTGTACCATTGGTCATCTCGCCTGTTTTGGTACCAGTACCATGCTGTTTTTGTTACTATTGCTCTGTAGTATAGTTTGAAGTCTGGTATCGCTATACTGCCTGATTCACACTTCCTGCTTAGCATTGTTTTTGCTATTCTGGGTCTTTTATTATTCCATATGAATTTCCTGATTGTTTTATCTATTTCTACAAGAAATGCTGTTGGGATTTTGATTGGGATAGCATTGAACTTATAGAGAACTTTTGGTAATATCGCCATTTTGATGATGTTAGTTCTGCCTATCCATGAGCAGGGTATATTTTTCCATCTTCTGAGGTCTTCTAGTGCTGGCGAGGATGCGGGGAAATGGGTACACTTGTTCATTGTTGGTGGGGCTGCAAAATGGTGCAGCCAATTTGGAAAGCAGTATGGAGATTTCTTGGAAAGCTGGGAATGGAACCACCATTTGACCCAGCTATTCCCCTTCTCGGTCTATTCCCTAAAGACCTAACAAGAGCGTGCTACAGGGACACTGCTATATCGATGTTCATAGCAGCACAATTCACGATAGCAAGATTGTGGAACCAACCTAGAAGCCCTTCAATAGATGAATGGATTTAAAAAATGTGGCATTTATACACAATGGAGTATTACTCTGCAATAAGAAACGACAAAATCATAGAATTTGGAGGGAAATGGATGGCATTAGAGCAGATTATGCTAAGTGAAGCTAGCCAATCCTTAAAAAACAAATGTCAAATGTCTTCTTTGATATAAGGGGAGTAACCAAGGACAGGGTAGAGACGAAGAGCTGGAGAAGAAGAATAACATTAAACAGGGATGATAGGCGGGAGGGAAAGTGAGAGTTAAGGGAAATTGCATGGAATTGGAAGGTGAGCCTCAGGGTTATACACAATTACATATAAGAGGAAAGGAGGAATAGGAGAAAAATATATAAGTGGAAGAAACGATTTATAGTAGAGGGGATGGAGAGAGAAAAGGGGAGGGGAGGGGAGGGGAGGGGAGGGGGGACAGTTGAGAATGGGATAGACAGCAGAATTCATCAGTCACTAGAAAGGCAATTTGTAAATCAATGGAAATGTAACTGATGTGACACAGCAATCTGTATACGGGGTAAAAATGGGAGTTCATAACCCACTTGAATCAATCTGTGAAATATGGTATATTAAGAACTATGTAATGTTTTGAACAACCAACAATAAAATAATTAAAAAAAAGAATGAAATGGAAATCAAAAATGGGAGGCATACAGAACTCCAAATATACAGAATTACAAGAGACCCACACCAAGGCACATTGTTATAAAAATGCCTAACATACAAAATGAGTTTAGAATTATAAGCTGCTAGAGAAAAACCAACATGTCACATTTAGAGGTAAACTAATTTGGATTTCAGCTGATTTCTCAACCCAGGACTAAAAGCTAGGAGGTCTTTTGCTAATATATAACCAAGCTCTGAAAGAAAATGGATGCCCACCAAGAATATCATAGCCAGCAAAATTAAGCTTTAGAATTAAAGATGTGGTAAAAAAATTTCACACAATAAACAAAAGTTTAGAATTCACAACTAGAAAGCCTGTGCTATAAAACATGTTCAATAAAATATTTCATAGGCAAAGACATCCATAGACTAAAGGTGAGAAGATGGGAAAAAACATATCATTCACGTGGATCTCATAAACAAGCAAGGGTTTCTCTTTCTATATCAGATAAAGTAGACTTTGAGCCAAAGTTAATCAGAAGAGACACAGAAGGTCATTTGATACTGCTTAAGGGAGTCATACAACAACAACAAATTCGCAATCATATATATTTATACTTCGAACAATGGAGCATCTACATACATCAAACAAACCTTTTCAATTTCAAGAATAAAATAGACCACAATGCAGTAATACTGGGTGATATTAACTTTCATCTCTCATCACTTGACAGATCTTCCAAACAAATACTTAATAAAGAAGGTATAGAAATAAAAATATGATTAATAATTTAGACTTAATAGACATAGTAGAATAAGTCTTGCATCAATGACTGAATACACTTTCTTCTCAGCAGCACATGGATCATTTTTTAAAACAGACCATATCTTTAGGACCCATAAACTCTTAGCAAATACAAAAAATAGACATACCACCTTGCAATTTATCAGTTCATAAAGGAATGAAATTTGAAATCAACAATAAGATGGTAAATGAAAACTACTCTAACATATGGAGATTAAATAATACCCTGTTGAATGATGAATGGAAAGCAGAAGAAATCAGGGGTGATTAAAAATATAATAGTTAATAAAAATCATGATATAACATATTAAAATCTCTGGGACACTCTGAAGGTAGGTTTAAGAGGAAAGTTCATAGCATTGAGCTAATTCATTAAATAAACAGACAACAAGTAAATAATCTAACATTATATCTCAAGGGCCCTACAAAAAGAACATATTAACATGTAAATAGTAGAAGACACAAAATAATTAAAATCAGACCTGAAATCAATAAAATTGAAATTTAAAATTTTTTTTAAACATCAACCAAACAAAAAGTTGGTTCTTTGAAGAAATAAACAAAGTTGATAAACCCTTGACCTAGTAAAACAAAGAAAGAGGGAAAAACTCAAATTATTAAAATTCATGATGAAAAGGAAATATCACCACAGACTCTATTAAAATAGGATAATCAGGAACTATTTTGAAAATTTATATTTCAATGAACAAGAAGATCTTGAAGACATCAACACATTTCTAGAGATATATGACCTACCCAAATTGAATTAGAAGGATCTATAAAATTTAAACAGATCAATTTCAAGTAATGCAATTGAGGAAGCCATCAAAAGCCTACAAACAAATAAAAGCCCATGACCAGATGTATTCTTGGCTGAGTTCTATAAGATTTTCAAATATGAACTAACATCAATCTTCAGCAAATTATTTCATAAAGTAGAAAAGAAGGAAACTTCCAAACTCATTCTATGAAGCTAGTATCATCCTACTATCAAAATGAGAGAAAGACACATAAAGGAAAGAAAACTTCAGACCAATGTCCTTGATAAACACTTGCAAAAATTCTTGATAAAATATTGGCAATTTGCATACAAAAACCTATTAAAAAGATAATGCACCATGACCAAGTGGGTTTCATCCTAGGGATGCAAGGTTAGTTTTGAAGTGGGATAGACGAGGCTGGACACCTGACAAATTTTCAGGAGCAAGTTTATTGACTGCAGGTTTCAGAGGTGGCTCTCACCTAAGAATTCTTTCTCTGAACAATGGGTATAGAAATTCTTTGAACTTTATACTTTATATAGTTGGGGGAGGGGGCTAGAAGGTTCATATGTCAAGCGTGTTTCATTCCATCCTCTAGAAAGACAGGGGTTTCACAAGTTTTTTTCCTGCAAACCTGGCATTTTAAAACAAAGAGGAAGCTTACAAACTACAATGCCTTCTGCAGATTTTTGCTGATAGCTAATTTCTATGCAAAAAAAAAAAACCTCTCTAATAACTCTCTCATAAGAAGAGGAACTTACATGTCATATATATGGTGGTGGTTTCTGCTTAATTATGGTATGGTTCTGCTGGGTGGTGATTTATGACCTGCTTCAGTTCAACATATGGAAATCAATAAATAGAATTTACCACATAAATAGACTTAACGACAAGAATCATGTGATTATATCAATAGATGCAGAAAATGCATTTGACAAAATATGGCATCCATTCACATTTAAAACACTAGAAAAACTAGGAATAGTAGGAACATACCCCAACATTATAACAGCTATATATGCCAAACTCCATTCTAAATGGAGAAAAAAATGAAAACATTCTCTGTCAAAACTGGAACAAGTCAAGAATGCCCTATTTCGCCACTTCTATTCAACATAATCCTGGAAACTCTAGCCATAGCAATTAGACCAATAGAATAGAACAAAATACAGAGACAAACCCACAAAAATATAGTTATCTCAAAACAAAGAAATTAAAGGGACACAAATGGGAAAAGAAGTGGTCAAACTATCTCTGTTTGCCAACAACATGATCTTATATTTAGAAGACCCCAAAACTCCACCAGAAGACTGCAAAACTCATAAATGAATTCAGCAAAGTAGCAGGATATAAGATCAGCACCAATAAATCAATTGCATTCCTATCCGCCAATGATTTTTCTGCAGAAAAAAGGAATTAGGAAAACCATCCGATTCATGATTGGGAATTAATCTAACAAAAGAAGTGAAGTCCTCTACATGAATACTACAGAACACTAAAGAAAGAAATTGAGGGAGACCTAAGAAGATGAAAAGATCTCCCCCATGTTCTTGGATAGGCAGAATTAATATTGTCAAAATGCCCATACTAACAAAAGCACTATATAGATTTAATGCAATTCCTATTAAAATTCCAATGGCATTCTTCATAGAAATAGAAAAAGGAGTCGTGAAATTCTTTTGGAAAAATAAAGAGGCCCAGAATAGCCATGAAATAGAAAATGAGGAAACCTGCCCTTTTCCTTAGCAAGAAAATGAAGTAGAGGCAACAACACCAGGCCTTAAATCATACTACAGAGCTATAGTAACAAAAATAGCATGGTATTGGCACCCAAACAGGCATGAAGACCAACGGAATAGAACAAAATACAGAGACAGCCCCACAAAAAAACAGTTATCTCATACTAGAAAGGAGCCAAAAACATACATTGAAGAAAAGATAGCCTCTTCAAAAAATGGTGATAGGAAAACTGAAAATCCACAGGTAGTAGACTGGAATTTAACCCTATCTCTCACCCTGCACAAAATTCAACTAAAAGTAGATCAAGGACCCAAGCATTAGACCAAAGAAATTGTGCTTATTAGAAGAAAATATAGGCCCAATTCTCCATCATATTGGTTTAGGAACCAACCTCTTCAATAAGATTCCTAAAGTGCAAGAGATAAAATCAAGAATCAATAAATGGGATGGTATCACACTAAAAAGCTTTTTCACAGAAAAGGAAACAATCAAGAATACGAACAGAGAGCCTACAGAATGGGAGAAAATCTCTGCCACCTCAGATACAGCATTAATCTTTAGGATATATAAAGAACTCAAAAAATTTAACATCAAAAAATCAAATATCCCAATCAATAAGTGGGCAAAGGAGCTGAATAGGCATTTTACAGAAGAAATGCGAATGATCAACAAATATAGGAAAAAAGTGTTCAACATTTCTAGCAATTAGAGAAATGCAAATTAAAACCACATTGAGATTTCACCTCACTGCAACCAGAATGGCAGTTATCAAGAATATAATTAACAATGAATGTTGGTGATGATGTGGTGAAATGGGTACACTCGTACATTGTTGATGGGACTGCAAATTAGTGCAGTATGGAAATTTCTCAAAAAACTAGGAAAGGAACCACCATTTGACCCAGTTATCCCACTTCTTGACATATATCCAAAGGAGTTTAAATCGGCATACTACAGTGATATAGCCATGTCAATGTTTATAGCATCAGAATTCATAATAGCTCAGCTACTGAACCAAACTAGATTCCCATCAACAGATAATAGATAAAGAAATTGTGATATATATATATATATATATATATATATATATATATACATACATACATACACACACACAATGTAATATTAGTCATAAAGAATAATGACTTTATGACATACACCAGTAGATGGATGTATCTGGAGACTAGAGTGTTAAGTGAAATAAGCCAATCTCAAAAAATAAATGTTGAATGTTCTCTCTAATATGTGGCTGCTGACCCACAACAAGGAAGTGAGGGGAAGAATAGAAGTTCAGTGGATTAGATGAAGGGAAGGGAGGGGGAATAGATAAAGGAAAGACAATGGAATGAATCTGACATAGCTTTCCTATGTACATATATGAACATAACAGTGACTCTCAACATCGTGTACATCCACAAGACTGGGATCCTAATTAGAATAAAATATAGTCCATTCTTGTATACACATATAAAGATACATTCTACTGTCATGTATAACTAAAAAGAAGAAATAAAAATTAAAACCAAAAAAATTTAAAAGATCTGAACACATACTTAATAAAAATAGAAACATGAATGATCAAGTCACATAAAATGATGTTCAATACAATTAGTCATTAGGCAAATTCAAATTAAAACCACAATGAATGGCAACCTCATGTATATTAGAATGTCTAAAATTAATGAAGTCTTAACATACTAAGAGTTGGAAAGGATGTGGAGAAGACAGAACTTACCTACATTAATGGTGGAATATTCAAAATGATATAACCACCTTGAAAAATAGTTTGGCAGGTTTCTTTTTAATTTAATAAAATAAAAGAATACTTATCATATAAGCTAGACATTCTAAGTTTTTACCTTTGAGAAATAAAAATATATGTCCATACAAAGACTTCTATATGAATGTCCATGTTAGCATAAAGAGTTACCATGTTGTATTCACAATAGACAAAAACAAATGAGAATGTTTATCAATGGGTGAATTGTAAGAAAAATGTTGTATATTAATATCATAATATACTATGTGGTAATTTTTATTAGTAATAAAAAGAAATTTTAAAAAATTTTAAAAACTGAAAAAACCAAGAATTTAGATCAGATCTAAAAATTAACTCAAAATGGATTACAGATCAAAAACTAAACACAAAACTATAAATATCTTATGAGACAATATAGGAGAAAATATTGGTGACCTCAGTTTGCTGATGACTTTTTAAATATAATATAAAAGTCACAGTTCATGAAGGAAAGAACTGACAAAATAGACTTCATTAAAACTCAAAACTGTTTTATGAGAGACACTATCAAGAGAATGAAAAGACAGGTCAGAGTGTGGGAGAAAATCACTTCCAAGACACATCTGATGAAGGTCTAGAATCCAAAATAGGTAAAAAGCTCTTAACACTCAGCAATAAGAAAACAAATAATCTTATTTAAAAAATAGGTAAAAGACCTGAAAAGACACTTCACCAAAGAAGATATAAAGAAAGCAAATAAGCATATAAGAAATGTTTGGCCTTATATGCCATCAGGGACTAAAAATTAAAAGAACAGTGAGATACCACTCTACATCTATTGGGATGACTAACGTTAATTCAAAAACACTGATAATACTAAACACTCATGAGCAACAGAAATCTTTATTCATTGTTGGTGGGAATGCAAAATGGTAAAAACATTTTGGAGGACAGTTTGGCAGTTTCTTACAAAACTTACATATGGTAATATGATCTAGCAATTGCACTTCTTGGTATTTTCCCAAATGAGTTTTAAAAAACACCCACGAAAAAAGTGCACACTGATATTTACAACAGCTTCATTTACACTTGTTTAAACTTGGAATCAACCAAATGTCCTTCAACAGATGAACAGATAAACTCACTAATATATACATACAATGAATGGAATATTATTTAGTACTAAAATATGAGTTATCGTGCCACAAAAACACGTGAATGCTTCTTAAATGCATATTGCTAAGTTAAGAAGCAAGTCTTAAAAGTCTAATGGGTTCCCCCCATATAAACATTCCAGTAAAGGTAAAACTAAGAAGACAAGGAAACAGCATGATCAGTGGTTACCCAGGGCTCAGAGGAGTGATGGATAATCGGCGAAACATAAGGGATATTCAGAGCAGGGAAATTGTTATATATGCTATTGTAATGATGGATACATACCATTATGTATTTGTCAAAAACCTAGAGAATGTATGAGTAAACCTTAATGAAAACCATGGACATTAGCTAACAATACTGCATCAATATTTGCTCATCAGTAAGTAAACATGGTTGAGTTGAGGAAAGCTGCAATCCTAATCAATCCACAGCTCATCAATCCACGGCTCAGGATTCAAGCAGCGGGAGTACTGCTTCTCAGCGAGGTAGTCTACTAAATTCAATACTGGACATTCAAAATGTCTTAGGGACTCAGGAATTTCAGTGCAACAAACAAAAAAGAAAGCATACATTGGAGCTGAACTGGTTGTGGCACTAGTTCTGGGAGTGGCAGCCATAGGAGCACTGATTCACCAAAGCGATGGAGAACACAGAGAAACACGGATTTGGAAAAACCTGAGATCAAAGAAGCAGCCTGAACTTAGCTGATCCAGAGGCTACACTTTGCTCTGGTGCTTGAAAAGTGCTGTTTCCCAACTGGCTACAAAGAGCCTAGGTAAAGCCATCTTGAGGTGGTCAGACTGCAGCTATGGCTGCAGTTGCAGGAGCCAGAAATTCAGAGCAAACATTACCACAGTATCCTGGAAAGTGCCTATTTTGTGGCCTAGGGTATGCCTACCAGAATGTGAGTAGACAATACCCAGGGATTCAAGTTGAAAAAGAGGAGAGCTCAACTCACTTCTCCTTTGAATCTGGTGGCTCAAGTGACCAGATGAAGTGACCCAGGAATCTGAATAGGTGGGTGTGAATGCACTCCGGGACTGAACCTGGGAAGGCTGTGTTCACGGGCAGCTGAGTATGTGTAGGCCTGGCTCCCCTCATCCACAAGTGGAACTCACGGGAGGCTCCTGAGATCCAGATTCCCAACCGAAATCTGCAACTGGCATGCCCTAAGTGTGTGTCCATCTAATCAGTCCAAAACAGACACCATCCAACAAAGCCCCTGAAGCCTGATTAGACCTAATCCCCAACTAATGGAACTGCACTCACAGAACTCTGCATTAGCTTTACCTTTAGAGTACACCAATCTGGTCTGTATGGACAAAGCTCTGATAGACAACACTTTCTAATCCATCCCATCTAATACTGATAAGAAGGGAAGCTGAGTCTTATCTCAGTCAGTCATAGGTCACTCCAACTGGCAGCTCTCCCTGACACCCAGGTTAGAAGGGTCTCCCCCATGCGGGGGGGGGGGGGTCCCCTCTACCCTGGGGCTGGTGTTATGGAAAGCTCCCCCCAGACACCCACTGGTATGGAAAGTCCCCCCCAACACTCAGGTTAGAGGGGTCTCCCCATGGCAGGAGTTCCCCTCCAACACCCAAGTTATTGTGGCCTCCCTTCTGGAGTGGGAGGCCCCTCTACCCTGGGTGTGGTGGTATGGAGCGCTCCCCCTGACACCCAGGTTAGCGGGGCCTCCCCGCTAGATGGGGGAGGCTTCTCTACCCTGGGTGCAATGTTATGGGGAGCTGTCCCCAACACTCAGGTTAGTGGGGCCTCCCCTCTGGAGCCCTGGGTGAGGTGGGGAGCTGCCCCCGATACCAAGGTTAGGGCCTCTCCCCTGGAGGAGAACAACACAAAAACAGAAAGGGGTTAACAACCCCACTCTATTACTCTGTCTCTTTAGTACATAGCTCAAGAAGAAATTAAAAAGAAAGTCAGTTGAGCAGACAGTGACCATCCATTCTGGTCCACTATTTTGACCACCTCAATGGAGAGGTTTCCTTTATTTTTCATGAATAATCTCTGTGTATGTGTGTGTGGGGGGGCAATTCTTGTAGTGCTGATTGGTTCAGAGACATACATACATATTCTTATTTGTTTCTTTTTATCTTATTTTTGGCATTTTTAAATATCATTATGTTTGTCTTTTGAGGATTAGTGTTTTTTGGTTTGTATATTTTTGTTTTGTTTTGTATTGTTTTCATTTGTTTGCTTCTCTTGTCTCTTTTTCTCTCTCTTCTTCTCTGGCTAATATCCCAATTCTATTGTTCTCTCTTCCTTTACTTTGCATCGCCTATGTTTCCCCTTCTTCCTAATAACCATCATCTGGTACATCTCTTCTGCATTCTTTCTGTTCACTTTTTTGAAATTGTAAACTATCTTCTACCTTCTCGGCACATTTTTTTCCTCCTAATTAATTGTATTTTTACCATCTTTCAGAACTAATTGGTTTATAACTCCTTCCCCCAACCCCCGCCCATTAATGCTGACACAGTCATTATTGTGGTGGATGACATAGTTAACAACTGCTGTTTGCTTTAAAGCCAGATCTAGTTCATGGTTATTGTTTTTACTGTTGACAATTGCCGACTCCACCTTTTCTGGGTCTTGTGGTAATTAATGTAGAAGATGCCATAGTAAAAACAGGGTATTTACTTTAATGCTGTGAATTATTTGCATGGCTGTCACTATTGTTTGGTGTCCCTTCTTCTGTGAGATGCTGGGTATTTACAGGGACACTACAAGTTCAGAGGGTGGAGTCTCTGGTGTTGAACTAAAATCAACCAAAAGACAGCACACCTTGTCCCACACACAAATTAATGACACTCAATATTTAGCTACCCTTTCATACAAAAATGGAAGAGATAAAACCCAAACTATGTAATTACTATGTAATTCCTACCCCATTCAAGTTTGTGTGACTATTCATATACTGGACAATGTAATAGACACTTCTGTCAAACAACTGACCTAGTTTATAGATTTTTATTATTGTTACTATTGTTAAATGCTGACCCCACCATTCCTAGATAGGAGGCAATTATGTTAGAGATGTCAAAGTAGACACTGGACATATATCTTAAAGTGTACATCTGTTGCTGACATTACTGCCACTCCTGGATTCCCCACTCCAAGAGGGGCCAAGAAGAGATTGGGACACTTTAATATCAGACCAGTGATTCTGCAGCTGAGAAATACATCTCAACTAAGCAACAATGAATCCATCCCCCACACAATCTAACCCCACCTGAGCCCTGATATTACTTCAACTCAAAGAAATCAGGAGACAAGTCTCAAACCAACAACAAGGACCCAAGGAAGAAGAGTCAGAGAGGGAGGGGCCTCAGGTCCTACCCTTTGGCATCTACTCATGTATCAAAAGCAGAAAGAAGTGCCAGAACAAATAAGATAATTACACACAAAAGGACACGCATAAAAAAGATGAAGGAGAATCCATCTCAAAATCGATGTGAAAGTCCAAGATGTCTGAAAACATGAGAAAATGGAAAAAAAAATCCCCCCCCAAATCCACAGTCTCCCATCAAAGGATCCCACTGATAGTGATGTGGATAAAAATCCCAGAGAAAGATAATTTAAAAACTAAGTATTAAAACATCCAATGAATTGCTGAACATGGTGGTGCATGCCTATAATCCCAATTGCTTTGGATGTTGAGGCAGGATGATTGCAGGTCTGAGGCCAGTCTCAAAAACTTAGTGAGGCTCAAAGTAACTTAGTAAGACTTAGTGAGGCTCAAAGTAACTTAGTAAGACCCTGTCTCAAAATAAAGAAGGGCTAGGAATGTAGCTCAGTGGTTGCGAGTCCTTGGGTTCAACTCCTGGTACCAAAAAAAGAAAAAAAAATTCAATTAGAGTAAATACAGGAGAAGAAAGGCCACTTTAATAAATAAATAGAAATAGTGAAAAGAAATCAGAACTCCTACAAATGAAATACAGAATCGATCAAATTAAAAATTCACTTGAAAGCATCACTAACATATAAATTGCATAGAAAATAGAACTTTAGCCCTTGAAACAGAACTTCAAGCCATGAAGACAGAGCTTATGACCTTGAGTACACAAAATGAAATAAAGGGAAAAGTTATAGAACATGATCAAACTATACAAGAACTCTAAGACAACATTAAAGACCCAACTTAAGAATCATTGGGACAGAAGAGAACATGGAGAAACAAACTAAAGGCATAAAGAACTCTTTCAGTGAGACAGTTACAGAAAATATTTCCCATGTCAGAAATGGAACAGACCTATACAAAAGATGCACAGGACCCCAAACAGATTTATTCAAAAGAGAAGCTCTCAAAGACAAATCAAAATCAAAATGTCTAACATAGAAAATAAGAAAAGAATATTAAAAGCTACAAAAGAGAAGCATCAGGTCACATTTAGAGGCAAACCAATAAGGCTCACTGCTGATTTCTCAATACAGACTCTAAAATCAAGGAGGGTCTGAAATGAGATATTCCAAGCTCTCAAAGAAAACAACTACCAGCCAAGGTTACTATATCCAGCAAAGCTCAGTTTCAAATTCAAGGGTGAAATAAAATCTTTCCATGACAAGTATAAACTAAAAGAACTCATGAGCACAAAAAAAATATTCAAAGATAAACTTCACACAGAGGAACTGAACAACAATTTCCAAAGCTCCCAAACAGAAGGAGATCAGTGGAAGAGTAATCTACAATATCAGAATCAAGACAGGGTTCAATTTAGCAAAAAATCAAAATGCATAAAACCACAAACACATATCCATACTAATGCTGAATGTAAATGGTTTCAATGTCCCAATTAAAAGAGACAGATTACCAGAAAGGATCAAAAAGCAAGATCCAACTATATGCCGTTCATCAGAGACTCATTTTATAGGCAAAGACACACACAGGCCAAAGGTAAAAGGATGGAAGAAAGTATTCCTCACATACAACTCCTGAAATCAGACATGAGTAGCTATCCTTTTACTCGATAAAGCAAAATTTTCGAGCAAAAATTAATCAGAAGAGTCAGGCATGGTGGCATATGACTGTAATCCCAGTGGTTCAGGAGGCTGACAGGAGGATCGTGAGTTCAAAGCCAGCCTCAGCAACAGCAAAGCACTAGGCAACTCGGTAAGACCCTGTCTCTAAATAAAATACAAAATAGGGTTGGGGATATGGTTCAGTGGCCAAGTGCCCCTGAGTTCAATCCCTGTTACTTAAAAAAAAATTAATTAGAAGATACATAGAAGGCTACTACATACTGGAAAGGGAATAATACAACAAGAATATATTATAATAGTAAACATTACTATCATATATCAGCACACCCCATTTAAAACATTACATTTAAAACAAAACAAGACAAAAAAAATTCCACAACATTAAATCCCAGATAGACACCAACATAATAACACTGGTCATAATAGCATAAAATCAATAAAGACATCTCCAACAGAAATAATACTATAAGTCAAATGAATCTAACAGATATCTATAGAATATTTCACCTCAAAACAGTTGAATTTACCTTCTTCTCAGTAGCATATGGAACTTTTAAAAAAATCAACAATATTCAAGGCCACAAAGCAAATCTGAAACTAGAAATCAGCAGCAATAAAAACTATGGAAACAAAATAAACACATGTAGATTGAACAACACACTCTTAAATGAAGAATAGATCAAAGAAAAAATGATAGTAGATGAATAAATTCTTAGAAATGAATGAGAAGAGAGATGCAACCTATCAAAATCTCTGAGACAGTATAAAAGAAATTCTCAGAGGAAAATTTGTAGCACTAAGTGCCTACATTAAAAAATACAGAGGGGCTGTGGTTGTGGCTCAGTGGTAGAGTGCTTGCCTTGCACGTGTGAGGCACTGGGTTCAATTCTTAGCACTACATAAAAATAAATTAAATAAATGTATAAAAAAATACAGAGATCCAAATAAATAAGCTTACATGCCATCTCAAGACCTTAGAAAAAGAAGAACAAACTAATTCTAAAACCAGTAGAAGACAGGAAAAAAACTGAGATCAGAGTTGAAGTCAATGAAATTGAGAATATGAAAACAATACACAGGATCAATTCAACAAAGAAGTGGTTTCTTCAAAAAGATAAATTAGATTGATTTAACCAAGCTAACCAAAAGAAAAAGACCTAAATCAATAAAATCAGAGATGAAAAATACCCTTCTCAGATCCTTCAGAAATCTAGAGGATTATCAGAAACTATTTTGAAAATTTTCACTTTAATAAACTGAAGAATCTAGAAGACATTGACAAATTTCTTGACACATCTGACACACCCAAATTGAATCAGGAAGATATAGAAAACCTAAACAGACCAATATTAAGTAATGAAATTGAAACAGCAATGAAAAGCCTTCCAAAAAAGAAAAGCCTGGAACCAAATGGATTCTCAGCTGAATTCTGCCAGAACTTTCCAGAAGAATTAACACCAGTCTTTCTCCAATTATTCCATGAAATTGAAAGGGCAGGTACACTCCAAAAACACATTCAATTAAGCCAGTGTAACCCTGAGACCAAAACCAGACAAAGACATATCAAGGAAAGAAAACTACAGACCAATATCCTGGATGAACATAGGTGCAAAAATCCTTAATGAAATATTAGCAAACCACACACCAAAAAGATAATATACCTATGTTCAAGTGGGTTTCATTCCAGGGATTCAATGTTAGTTCAACATATACAAATCAATAAATGTAATTTGCCACTCAAATAGAACTAATGACAAGGATCACATGATCATCTCAATAGACACAGAAAAGGCCTATGATAAAAATCCAGCACCCATTCATGTTAAAAACATTGGAGAAGCTAGGGATTGAAGAAACTTACCTTAACATTCTAAAGGTCATTTATGACAAACTCAGAGCCAACATCATACTGAATAGAGAAACTAAAAGCCTTTCCTCTAAAATCAGGAACAAGACAAGACTGTCCACTCTCTCCATTTCTATTTAATATAATCCTCAAAACATGAGCCAGATTGATCAAGCAAGAAAAGATAATCAAAGGGATACAAATGGGAAAAGAAAAAGTCAAAATATCTCTCTTTGCCTATGACATGAAGCTCTATCTAGAAGATTAAAAAAAAAAAAACAACCCTTGGGAATTAATCTAACCAAAGTAGTAAAAGAGCTCTATAATGAAAATTATGAAACATGAAGAAAGAAACTGAAGATGCCCTTAGAAGATGTAAAATCAACTCCTGTTTTTGTATAGACAGAATCAATATTGTCAAAATGGCCATAAAGCAATATACAGATTCAATGCAATCTCCATCAAAATACCAATAATATTCTTCACAGAATTAGAAAAAAACAATTCTTAAATTTGGAAGAATGGGGCTGGGGATGTGGCTCAAGCGGTAGCGCGCTCGCCTGGCATGTGTGTGGCCTGGGTTCGATCCTCAGCACCACATACAAACAAAGATGTTGTGCCCGCCGAAAACTAAAAAATAAATATTAAAAAAATTCTTCTCTCTCTCTCTCTCTCTCTCTCTCTCTCTCTCTCTCTCTCTCTCTCTCTCTCTATGTCTCTCACTCTCTCTTTAAAAAAAATTGAAGAATAAGAGACCCAGAATAGCCAAGGCAATACTAAGCATGAAAAGTGAAGCAGAAGGCATCACAATACCTGATCTAAAATTATACTATAGAGCTATAGTAACAAAAAAGCCATGCTATTGGCATCAAAATAGGCATGAAGACCAATAGAACAGAGCAAACACACAGAGACAAATTCATATACCTACAGCCATCTGACAAAGATGTAAAAAAATGTATTTTGGAGGAAAGACAGCCTTTTACAACAAATGGTGTTGGGGAAAATGTGTAAAAAAAATAAAACTAGACCTGTATCTCTCACCCTGCACAAAACTCAAATTGAAATGGATCAAAGACATGGAAATCAGACAAGAAACTCTACAATTGCTAGAAGAAAACACAGGGTCAACACTCCATCACATAGGTGCTGACATATACTTCCTTAACAAGAGCTCCAAAGCACCCCAAATAAAACCAAAAATCATCAAGTGGGATGCCATCAAATACAAAGGAAATAATTAAGAGCATGAAGAGGCAGCCTACAGAATCGGAAAAAATCTTGGCTAGCTACTCTTCCAATAGGGAACTAATATCCATAATACATAAAGAACTCAAATAACTAAATACCAAAATAATCCAGTCAATAAATGGACAAAACAACTAAACAGAATCTTCTCAAAAGAAGTCACACAAATGGCCAACAAATACATGAAAAAATGTTCAATGTCTCTAATCAAAACTACACTAAGATTCATCTTACTCCAATCAGAATGACAGTGATTAAGAATGCAAACAACAATAAATGCTGGCAAGACTAAGAGAAAGTGAACACTTGTATATTGTTAGTGGGAGTGCAGACTAATGCAACCACTCTGGAAAATAGTATGAAGAGTACTCAAAAAACTAAGGATGGAACCACCAAATGACCCAGTTATCCCACTCCTTGGTATCCAAAAAAGATCAAAAATTGCCATACTATAGCAATATAGCCACCTCAATGTTTATAGCAGCACAATTCACAATAGCTAAATTATGGAATTAACACAGGTGTCCATCAATAGATAAATGGATGAAGAAACTGTGGTATATATAAATACTGACATTCTATAAAAAAGAATGTAATTATGGCATTTTCCAGTAAATGAATGGAAATGGAGAATATCATTCCATGTAAATTAAGTCTATCTCAGAAACGCAAAGGTCGAATGTCTTCTCTCAAATGTGGAAGGTCAAGTAAAATAAAGGACAGCGGGAGGGAAAAATAGGATAACAAAGATAAACAGAAGATCACTAATATAGAAGGGGATCAAGAAGCAGAGTGGAGGTATGGGAAAGGGGAGGCAATGCAGAATGAAATTTCTTTCAAAAATCATATTATGTGCATATATAAATATACCATGGGGAACTTAACCTTTAAGTTTAAGTAAAAAGAACGAATCAAAAATAAATACTTGAGCAAAAGGAAGACTAATAGAGTAGAGGAAGGAGAACTGGGTGGGGAGGGAAAAAAGGGGATCATAAACCAAAATCAATTTCCATGTGTGTGAGTTTATTGGGATGAACCCAATACTATGTGTGACTATAATGGTCTAGTAATTTAAAAAAAATTTGCTCATCAATGATACTAAATGTAATATGCAAGATGCTAATAATATGGGAAAATGTTGGTGAGTTGATGAGGCAGTATCTGGGAATTTTCTGTATTTTCTACTTAGCTTTTCTATAAACCTAAAACTGGTTTTAAAGAAATAAAGTCATCTGGGCTAGGAATATAGTGCAGTTGCCTGTATGCACAAGGACCTAGGTTCAGTCCCCAGCAACAGACACATATGCACAGTTTGCTAATAAAAGACATTTAAAAAATACCGAGATAAAAATTTGAAAATGAATTCTGGCAATAGTAGCAATAAAATATGAATGTAAGCAAATATTTGTGAAAATAAAATTCTTAAGAAGCGAAAGGAACAAACTACTGATATCAGCAGAAACATGGATCTATTTCAAAAATATTATGCTGATTGAAAGAATCCAAGCACAAAAAAGTGATTCCATTTATCCAAAGCCCCAGGACAGGCAAACTCATCCCCAGTGATGAGTGGTAACCACATTAGTGGTTACCTGTGGCCGGGAGCTGGGAGAGAGCTTGTTTCTTGGAAGCACAAATGAGCCTCTGGCTCATCATTTTTGGGAGTGGGACATTATCCACCTTGATTGAAGTGTTAAATATATGGATGTGCATATTTGTCAAAACTGATCAAACTATACATTAAAAACAGGTATATTTTCTTAAAGGTAAACAATACCATGATGCATTTGATTAAAAAAAAAATAACTAGAGAGGGAACAACCAGAGGGAAGAAAAGAGGAAGGAAAGAGGGAGAAAAGAACAGAAATAGGACAAGATACATTATAATAAAACATTAGTAGTGATTACTTTAAGAAAGGGGTTGTAGATAATTTTTATTTTCTTCTGAAGACCTTTTTATATTTCTATTCTTCAAAATTGAATATGTACTCCTTTTGTAGTAGAAGTATTATGTTTTAAAAAATGACCAGACTATTGTTAAGAAAGGAAGGAAAGAGGGAAGGCTAGGTAGTTGTGGTAGCCTGTCCAAAGGGGAGAGTCGAGAAACTGTTCACAGAGGAGTTGACTGTGTTGGATCTCACAGAAACAAAAGGATTTTGCAGGATTTCATCAAGCACAGGCAAGAAAGAACTTCTATAAGGCTGCAGCTGGAGGATGCACTGGTAAGAAACAGAAAATAAGCTTGCTCAAGACAGGCTACATAAACTGTAGAATGCAATGACTGGAGCTTCTCTGTCACCAGATCTTTGGCAAGCACAGAAAACGGTTCCATTTAAGTCAATCTTTCAGGGCATCAGGAATAGTGGGACCTCTGATTCAGGATTTTTAAAGGGATATCCTGGAATGGCTACCCTCACCTCTGCAAGGAGCTGGGTTTGCAGCTTCCTCTGCACACAGGGCCTGTGAAGTTGGCAAGTTCTGAAACCCAGAACTGAAGAATGGTGACAGTGACTTAGCGAGACAGATGTCTCAGACTTGGCTCTTATTGGTGATTCTGCACCATCTGTTCCCAGAGGTCCACCTCTTACCTCAAGGTCTTTACATATCCATTTGTAACAAACTCAGAAATTCAAAATAAGCAAGCTCTTCATGGCGCTTCAGAGACCCCTGCTTTGCTAAAGTGTTCTAAAATAAATCAAACACCATTTTTTTTCTTATGTTACAATTATGTGTGGACACACAAATTTTCTTTCAGTCTTTTAAATAAAAAATTTCATAACTTTGACACTCTTCAGTTTTGTTTAGGTATACATTTTCTTAATAACTGTGTGTGTGTGTGTGTGTGTGTGTGTGTGTGCCCACATTCTTTTTTTTAACTATTAGTCTAAGTTCCTCTTTTGCTGCATTAGACAGCCCATTAATTGCCTAAACTTTATTTCTAAAACACTCAATACAGAGAGTACATAGCCTCAGTTCTAGGCAACCCTTTGTTTAGAACTTACATCTGCATTATATAATTTTCTCACTACTCATTTCCTCTTTAATCTTGAGGATTTCAATACTCTCCCAAAAATTTACCCAGCCAACTAACTGCTACATAGTACCCCGAGAAAAGTATTTCTCGAACTTTAATATGCTCTCAAATCACCCTGTGATCTTGGAAACTACAGACTCTAATTTAGTGATGTTGGAAGTAGGCAACTTGGGTTCTGCATTTCTAACCAAAGTTATGGTGAATCTCATGCTGCTTCTTTGAAGACATGTTGAATATCAAGGCTAAGGAAGAGATACATGCAAACTGTGCTTTGACTTTTTTTTTCCCATTTATTCCCTTGGGGCATGGAAGTCTCTTCCCCTCATTTATTGCCTTGACCTCAACTAAGAGATTACTCAGGTTTAACTGATCTAAATTATATTCCTAGTTCCCACTGGTAATCTTACATGTTTAAAACTTCTTGACAGCCTATCTTTAATATTCTTTTGTTTTCATATTCTTAGTTCAAATAAACTTACAGCATCTTCTTTTTAGAAATCCACACTCACTAATGTTTGGGGGTAATGATTTTTAACTTAAATATTTTCTTCTCTGGGTTATTAATTATGAATTCAGAAAGCTAAAATACTCTCTACTCTTCCATACCATTTATAGCAACACAAAAAGAAGCACAAATGGATGGACAGAGGTATAGATAGCAACAGAGATAAAGAGATATACAGAAATGTCCATGTGCACACTCACTCATAGCTTAAGAAAACACCAGATTATCAAACTTTGACAAGGTAAACACATTAGATTTAGTCCAGCTCCGTTCAACTGAAAATCCAATTTTATAAAAACAATAAAAGTTGTTATTGCACTATTATATCTGAATACTTCAGATATTTAAATCATTCCATGAGTTAGGCTCTGTTCCGCAAAGAAAATTTTCCAGGTAAGCCCATTGTTTTATTTTGCTCTCAACTTTCTCTACTCATTTTCCAGTTGAATGTTGCCTCATTCTTTCTCCTGAAACTCTGCCTTCAGGGTTTTATATGTCCTCATTCTGTGGCACTGTGTTTCCCATTTTGAAACTGACTTCAGGCCCATGTTTGGACTCCACGAACATTGCAGGAGTAAATTTTCACACATATTCTTAAAATTTGACTCATTTATGCCTTTCCTGTCCATCTTCATTCTTAATACTCTGCCATTATCAAAATTTTTATGGACCTGCAGCTCAAGAACACTAGATATTTATCATAGGCTTAAAATTCACAATCTATCTCTTCACTAGTCACTATCATTTTTATCTGTGTAAGCAACATATCAACATGGCTATTTATTTCTTAACTGCCTGCATAGTCTACTTTCCATACATACAACCAATAGTTCTATGAACACATCATACTCTCCTCTGATGCTCCGTCTCTCCTCCCCATTCACCGTTGTAAAAGCATAGTACAGTGCAGCCTTACACTGTATAGCAACCCCATGCAGGTGATCAATGTGCAAAGCAATCTACACCTGCTATGTCTTTTACTTTAGGCTGCTACAGCAGATTATGATAGACTAGGAGGATTTAATAATATCTAATTCTCACAGTTCTGGAGGCTGGGACATTCTGTCAGGTAAGGACATTCTTCCTGGTTCATAAATCTGACCTATACACATTTCTAGTTAAGGCTCATTAGAAAAGAAGTTAGAAATATTTAAATTCTTACTATCTGCTGTAGTTTGGCTCTTGACTGTCTCCAAGGTCCATGTGTTGATGGTTGGTGTAAGGGTCTGTAAACAAGTCAGGATGGCGCCTGGCATTTTGCCAGAGGGAGTGGTTTGTGAAGTAACGCCAGCGAGCCATTAAGTGTGGAGATTCCTTATTGGTTGACTGCTGTATCTAGTTTATGCTAATTAAGATAAGCTGTGTGTAATGTATATATACCCCTCCTGTCCTACAATAAATGGCTCCCACTCCTGCTGTATCAAACTACACAAGTTGCTCATCACCCCCCGGTTGGGACCCCATTACCTTGCTCTCTTTTTGCTTCCCAGCTGCCATGAGGTAAAGTCCTCCTCCATCATGCACTCCTAACATGATATACTATGTAACCAAGTGGTCAACCAACCACTTCTGAAACCATGAGCCAAAATAAATGTTTCCTCATTTTAAAATTGATTATCTCAGGCATTTGTTATAGCAAGGAAAGTTGACCAGCTCTCTAGCTTAGAATACCTCTCTATTACACAAAGCTGGAAGTTTTCCTAAATTATATTCAAAATGTTTTACTTGGCTAGTTGCCATTACTGTCATGCACACTATGACACTGGTCACACCTACTGTCTTCTTGAAATGAAAAGAACAATCTATGGGCTTGACCAAGGAAAAAGTAAAGTTGGGAGACCCCACCGGGATGAAGGGGTTAGTGCACCCTCTTCCTGTAGTTCATGTTCAATATCATAAGTGCAGAGGACACACAGAAAACCATAGTCAGTCTAAGCATTCACATTCAAGGTCAGAGCAGAAAGGGGACAGAGATTGAATGTGGACTGCTGCATCTGGGTCGTATCAGTTCTAAGGGTCAGAGGAAATTTTTCAGATCATGGGATAGTAGGCCCAGAACAAATGAGAAACTTTGGGCATGGAGGACTAGCAGAAGCCAGGTAGGAGCAGTCAGACTCCCCTCTCCACCTCTGCAGCTGGAGACTGTCACATGGCTGCCCCAGGGTAGATGGAGAGAAAGAGAAGAACTGCCAGCGTGGCCCCTATGAGACACAGAGCTCTCTACTTTCATCCACGCACTGCCTTAAGGACCTCCAGCATAGGCCAGTTACAAACTATTCATGTTCAGCCTTCCCTGACTATGGGGAGAGTGCTCCTGCCTATAGTGCAGGTAAGGCATCATACCCATGGAACCAGCCCCAGAAGCAGGGCTCCAGCAGAGATAAGCTAGAAATTCAAAGTATGCAAAATCATACCCCCTACAGCTTCCTTCTTAGCATTCCTGACTGCAAAGTCTCTTTTCACAGCTAAGTTCTGCCAAAAAGGAACTAAGCAATGAGCTTTTCTTTTTTATTAATTTAAAATGTGGTCCTTAAGAATGAACCCAGGTAGGTAGCTCAGAAAACTCCCTTTCAATCTTTCATCATCTCTCATAATTACATTTGCCTTTGCATCCGTGTGTCTTCTATTTTTCTCTCTGGATTCTAAGGTTAGGTGTCCTTCCTGACTTTTTCTTCCTAATTCTACCTCAGGCCAAGTGACACTTGCATACCCTTTCCACAGGTTATGCAAGATGTTATTTCTTCTCCGTGCCCTACAGAGCCCTGTTCTGTACATCCGGCATACTCAGGCATGTGACAGCCCCTATTTAAATGCTCCACAGATCTACACGAACTGCCTGCACATGCAGGGCTGCAGCACATCCCTTCCATTGCAGGTAATAGGCTTAAGCAGATGGTTTATTGCAGGTTCCATGGGCGTTGAGTTTCCAATCACTTTTTTTGCAGGCTCCACATCTGTCCCTATCATGGGAATCACTCACTTACTCACCATGTACATCCTGAACCACACATCGCATCTTGAGCCAGCAGATCTGCCTCTGCACCAGGCTTTTTTTTTTTTTTTTGGTTGTTCAAAACATTACAAAGCTCTTGACATATCATATTTCATACATAAGCTTCAAGTGAGTTATGAACTCCCAATTTTACCCCAAACACAGGTTGCAGAATCATAGGAAAGGTAGCAGAATACAACAGTTACTAGTATGGCATTATGTAAAAATGTGGATGTGTAACTGATATGATTCTGCACCAGGCTTTATGTAACAGAAACGGCTGGTGTTTGGAGATGGTTGCTGCCTCAAGCCAAGTTTATTTTATATTCCAAAATGACCATAAAACTATCCCAAACTTGTTTCTGACTCTCTCATCAACAGCATCTCAATCATGGAAAAAGAACATCACCTCATCATCACCAATTATTTCAGTAGGAGAATTCTTACATAATCTCCACGTCTCGCGGACTCCATTTTTCTTACCACAGATGGTACCCAATTTAAGGTGTTTTGACTGATGAACTTTTGACTTTCTGAAGGTGCAAAAGCAATACTCATTTAGTAGAAGCCATACTTTGAATCTGAATTTTGATCTTTTCCCAGGCTAGCGATACATGGTACAATAACTCTCTTGTACAACCGGGCAGAGGCGATGAGTGACAGCTCTCAGTCAGCCAAGCAATCACTGGGGGAAACAAGTGATTCCCTACAGTGCTGCTAATCTAGAATGTTCCGTAGGTCAGGTGAATTCAGTGTGTTTCCAATTCCTGGTATTTCTAGCTTATGGCAGATTTATCAGGATGGAAACTCACTATAAGTCAAGGAGCATTGTACTTGAAAATCAGCTAAAATAACCATAAATTTCCTTATTTTTTTTTGTCTTTATGGGTAAATAAATCCAAGTTGCCCTTACTTGTATTTTTTTTTTTCAATTTTTGCCTTCGATCCCATTTACTCCTCTTGAGCTGTGATTTCCTTCACAACTCTACCAAATCTGAAGTGGCAAGATGGTCCGAGGATGAAGTGCCCCTCTTATTGCCCCCTCTAAGGCCAGTCCCTGGCGCACTGCCACATCCATTTGTTCTACATTAGTTTTCTCTCCCTTTATCATGCCATGCCCTTGTCTCCAAGACCCCCCTGAAAGCAGGAACCTACACTGTCAGCTGAGTAACCACATTGCTGAGAGGCAGTAGGACATAGAACCATTATTCCCTCTAGTTTAAGACATGCTCACACTTACAAAAACACCAGTTAGCCAAGTCAAATAGACATTTTATCTCAGCTGAAACCCAAGCTTAGCGGCAAATGATACAAACTGAATTTTATCTCTTACCTCTAGAAGCAGAAGCAGGCACCAAATCTCTCTCTCTCTCTCTCTCTCTCTCTCTCTCTCTCTCTCTCTCTCTTTTTTTTTTTTTTTTTTTTTTTGCAAATTTCCCATCCACCCTCCAGCAGGGAATCCACTGATATTTTTTTTCTTCTCCAGGCAAAGAAAAAGAAAACTTCTAGAACTGGATTCCAAACAAGTTCATAAATGAAAAAAAAAATGCCATGAAGATACAAGATACCAGAAGTATCCCAGTGCAAAACGCAAGCAAAGACATAGCAACCCTTCTAAAATTAGAAGGGAAATAATATGTTTGGTATTACTCAGCTGTTATTTCTGTTTTAGAATGTCTTTAACATAATTTTATTACAGACATATTAGTGCTCAAGGAAAATTGCTGAATGAATAAGTGGGTGAAAATAAAATCGAGGGAACAAATGGGGATGTGAACAAGAAGAGAAAAGGCCTGGAAGTTAAATTTCATTACCTTGATTTGCAACCCTAAAAATCACTGGTTAAAATCCAACAGAATCTCATCTGGATTTAGACTCCTTGTGGCTTAGAGAACACTGATTTAAAGCAACAGTGTTCTGACAATTTATTCAAATGTTAGAAATAACCAAATATGTAATTTATAATCAGATCCCTATGGTAACTTAATGGGTTATTACAAAAATGTAGATGAAATAGTATAAGATCCTTACATATTTGTCATGTTTTATGTTAAATTATGTAACCACAATGCTCCATTAATTTTTGGCATCAAAATGGTGTAACAGAAATAAAAAAGAAATTATTGCCAGCACTTACATTCAAATGTTCCCTTTTGTTTTGCAATCATCATTGGCAGGGAAAGTCTTTCTTTCTTTAGAATCTCTGCTATATAACTAGGGACACTTCTCAGACCACAATAATACCTCAGAACACTGAATTATGTTCCTACCAGAAAATTTGTGCAAAGGGGAAAAAATCAGAAGACTAAAATAAATTTAATTCTCTTTTAAACTGCATAAGGCAGATAAAACTGGGGGCCAGAGGAGTGGGGAACCTGTCTTGCTTAAATTTTTGCTCTCAGAAAATGGAAGGCGGCTTTGAAGAAAATAATACTCCATACAATTACTCTTGAAAAAGCCAGTTTCAACTTCAGTAGGCACAGATTGACACCTCTTTCAATAATTTTTTTAAATGGAGGTTTCTGCTATTTGATGTCATATAAGGTAAGAATTTAATAGCTCTACTGCAGCCTTATCAAACATCACTTGATTATGTTCCTACTGGCAGTTTTTTTTTAAAGCATTTCTGGATGGATTCACATTCTTTTTACTTCATCAGACTTTGAGAGACTGTTTCTACAAGAGAACTAAGTAAATGATAGTTTAAAAACTGCCAGTATTGTCATTTATAATTTTCTCTCATTGGTCCTCATACACACAATATGCACACACCAAACTAATTTTTAACACTCATGTTTTTAGGGATAGCTAAAGATTACAGAATGCCAGAACAGTCCTTAAATGACTGTGACATTGATTTCTAAGTACCCTTCAATATCTGCTCTCTCAGAACTACCTTTGGATGTTAGCTGGTTACATGACTTCCCAGAACAGGGTTTACATGTGTCAGCCTCCCGCACAGCCAGGTGCGGCATGTGACTCAGTTTTAGACAAGAGGATGGGTGGGCATGTGATAGCACAGTTTCTAGGACATGTTCCAAAGGGGAAAGGGAATCCCTTCTTGTCCTATTCCATTGTTCAGCTGGAAAAAGAGACTGGCCTCTGAGCAGAAGGGACTCTGGCCCTTTCCTATCTCTAATTCCCTGAATACATGAGGTAAGCAGCTCCTGTGCCACAAGCTTCCACCATCATGTACTGTGTCACCACAGGCCCAAAGCAACAAGGCCATCAACCGTGGACTGAAACTTCTAAAACTGTGAATCAAAACAAACCATTCCACCCTTTAAGTTGATCTTAACCACATCTCAGATGCAAAGCACAGGTCTAAAACTGTCTTCCTCTTCCTCTAAATTTTCCTAATTTATGGGCCATAAATTTGTGTGTGTGTGTGTATGTGTGTGTGTGCACAAGCTTGTGTGTGTGTGTGTGTGTGTGTGTGTGTGTGTGTGTTTCAGAGAGAGAGAGACCATACATGTGCATGCACAAGTGCAGGGAGCAGGAAAAGTGGGATAGGATGCAAGAGGCATGGAAACTCAGCCCTCTTTAGCCCAAGGTCATGAAACGCCCTTGGCTTAAATACGGGTTCTCCTATATAGCTATTCAAACTTTTCTAACTTCTGTGAACCTGTTTTCTAGTTATGAAAAAGGGCTTCATCCCTCTCTCACATTGTTGCTGCAGAAATTAATTGGGATACATTTAAAGTACTGAGCATTGTATTCAGCATGTAAAAAGAGCACAATAAATTTTATTCTTTGCTTTCTTTCATGTCTTGATGTATTGACTCATTTAAGAATTGTTTATGAAGTACCATGTACTATGCCAAACTGGGAAAGAAGGTAAATAGTTCAGATGAGGATGACTCCCTCACAGGACTTTCCTGTAGATGGCAAAGGAATATAGTAGAAGTATAAGGAAAGAAGTTTGAAATAATAGTTTGTTTTCATTTTTTTAACTTCTTATATGAAGTAATATATGCCGATTGCACAGCCTTTAGGAAATCTAGATAAACAAATGTAAAAAAATAAAAATATTCCTCATTGCACCACTTGGAAATAACTACGTTAATATTTGGGAGTATATCCTTTCTACCTTTTCTTTTATCAGTTATATGGTCTTATATAATAAATATACAGGCTATAAAAAATATACATTGCATCATTTTTTAAAAACTCCTTTTCTGACTTAAAACTCATGAAAAAAATTACTTGTCATTACCATTTCAATTGCTATACAATATTCCTTTGCCTGAATATACCAGAATTTATTCAATAATCTCTTTTTTCCTGATATTAAAAGCTTTTTCCTTTTCTCTTTCTTTTATTAAAATTATTGTTATGTTAAAGGTACCTTCTTTAGAAACTGTCCCGGCTCCCCACAATTGGTCCCTACTTCCTTTTCTTCATTTTTCTTATAATTTTAAAATTATGCCAGATGGATGGATTTAGTGCTATTCCCCCACCCACCAGAATAGAAGTCCGACCGGGCCATTAACTTTGCCTTCTTCAATGGAGTATTCCCAAGGCCAAGAACTCTGCCAGTCATAGAGCAGATATCAACAAATATTTGTTAAATAAATAAATTAAAGAGTGAATGTTGTGATAAACATCCTCAAAAATATTTTTATGCATAGCCAGACTTGGTGGTGTACGCCTGTAATCCCAGAAGTCAGGGTGACTGAGGCAAGAGAATCACAAATTTAAAGCCAGCGTCAGCAATTTAGCAAGGCCCTAAGCAACTTAACGAAACTCTGTCTCAAAATAAAAAATAAGGTCACCAGCCTGCAAGGGGCCCAGGCTCACAGTAGGCCCTGGTCCACCCCTCCACTAGTGGGGCGGACACACGCCAGAGCCTAGCCTCTGGCACAGGACTGCATCTTCGGTCCAGCAAACTACCATGGGAGTCAGGTCCCGCCCAGATCTGTCCACATTGACTTGGGCAGGACCCAGGTCCAGGGTAGGTCCGAGTTCACTCCCCTCCACCTGGGAGCCTAAGCCTAACCCACTTCCATCTTGGGACACTGCAGTCATTGTCATAGCCTTCCCCACACAAGGGCTCTAACTTTTTAACAATAGACAGGGCCTAGAAGCAGTTGCATCTCAGAGCAGGCATCTCAAAGGGAGTGTGAGGCCCACTCTTGCAGCCCCTTCTCTGTAAGACATTGCTTCCATCTTGGGACACCTTAACTATTATCTCAAGTTATCTCTGCTATTGCTGCCACCAACTGTAGATGCAGTAGCATACACTCAGAGACACCAGCAGGGTCTGGAAGCCCAACATCAAGGTGAGGCACAGACAATCTGCATCTGCACAGGTACTATAAGAATATAGGGAAGAAACTGTAATACCTCAGATCCACATGGCAAGAAAGGAAGACACATAGACATCATTAAAAAACAAGGGAGGAAAGTGCCTTAAACAAACCAGGACACTATAGTAACAGAACCAATGGACAGTGAAGTTGATGAAATGTCAGAGAAGGAGTTCAGAAGATTCATAATTAAAATGATCTGTGAATTAAAGAATGACCTAAATGAGAAAATACAGGCAAAAATTGAGCACTCCAACAATGAGATAAAAGAACAAATACAGGTAGCAAAAGATGACTTCAAGAGAGAGAGACTCTAAAAAAAAAAGTCAGAAATCCTTGAAATGAAGGATACAATAAATCAAATAAAAAACTCAATAGAAAGCAGAACCAACAGACTAGATCACTTGGAAGAAAGAAAGTCAGATAATGAAGACAAAGTATACAATCTGTAAAATAAAGTTGATCACACAGTGAAGATAGTAAGAAACCATGAAAAGAACATCCAAGAATTATGGGACAGCATCAAAAGACCAAATATAAGAGTTATTGGGATAGAGGAAGGCAAGAACTTCAAACCAAAGGAATGCAGAATCTCTTCAAGGAGATAATATCATAAAATTTCCCAAGCATGAAGAACGAATTGGAAAACCAAATACAAAATGCTTACAGGACACCAAATGTACAAAATTACAACAGATCTACACCAAGGCACATTCAAATGAAAATGCCTAGCATACAGAATAAGGATAGAATCTTAAAAGCCGCAAGAGAGAGGAATCAGATCCCATATAGGGGTAGACCAATTCGTATCTCAGCAGATTTTTCAATCCAGACCCTCAAAGCCAGGAGATAATGGAACAACATACACCAAGCTCTGAAAGAAAATGGATGCCAACCAAGAATCTTATATCCAGCAAAAGTAAGCTTTAGATCTGATGATGAAATAAAAACCTTCCATGATAAAAAAAAAAAAGTTAAAAGAATTTACAACTAGAAAGCCTGCACTACAGAACACCCTCAGCAAAAAATTCTAAGAAGAAAAACAATGATGAAAATCAGCAGAGGGAGGTATTACACTAAAGGAAAATCTAATTGGAGGAGAAACCAATTCACATTAAATGCCAAAAATAAACAAAATTGGCTAGGAATACAAATCATGTCTCAATAATAGCCCTGAATGTTAATGGCCTAAACTCACCAATCAAAAGACATAGACTAGCAGACTGGATCGAAAAAAAGACCCAACAATATGCTGCTTCCAAGAAACTCATCTCATAGGAAAAGATACCCACAGACTGAAGGTGAAGGGTTGGGAAAAATTATACCACTCACATGGACTGTGGAAGCAAGCAGGGGTTTCCATCCTCATCAAATAAAGTAGACTTCAAAAAAAAGTCAAACAAAAAAGATAAAGAAGGACACTACATACAATCAACAAGACTTAACAATTATAAATATATATGCCCCAAACAATGGAGCAGCTATGTTCATCGAACAAACTCTTCTCCAATTCAAGAGTCAAATAGACCACAGCACAATAATTTTGGATGACATTAACATACTTCTTTCATCACAAGATAGATCTTCCAAACAAAAGCTGAACAAAGGAACTATAGACTCAATAATATAATCAATAACTTAGACTTAACTGACATATATAGAATATTTCATCCTTCAGTGAAAGAATACACTTCTTCTCATCAGCACATGGATCCTTCTCTAAAATAGAACATATACTATGACACAAAGCAACTCTTAGCAAATATATAAAAGTAGAGATACTACCATGCATTCTATCAGATCATAATGGAATGAAATTAGAAATCAATAATAAAATAAGAAATAAATCCACTCCAACACCTGGAGACTAAATAATATGGTACTAAATGAACAATGGGTTGCAGAAGATATCAAGGAGGAGGTTAAAAAATTTTAGAGGTGAATGAGAACACAGATACAACATATCAAAATCTCTGGGACACTCTGAAAGCAGTTCTAAGAGGAAAGTTCATTGCATGGAGTTCATTCCTTAGAAGGAGAAAAAGTCAACAAATAAATGACTTAACATTACATCTCAAAGCCCTAGAAAAAGAAGAACAAATCAACATCAAAAGCAGTGGAAAACAGGAAATAATTAAAATCAGAACTGAAATCAATGAAATTGAAACAATTGAAAAATTAACAGAATAAAAAGTTGGTTCTTTGAAAAAATAAATAAAATTGACAGAACCTTAACCATGCTAACAAAGAGGAGAGAGAAAAGTCAAATCACTAACATACGTAATGAAAAATGAAATATGTATTTCTGTAGTAACTGTTGTGATAAGACAATTAGAAATTATTTTGAAAACTTGTACTCCCAATAAAATAGAAAATATCGAAGGCATCGACAAATTTCTAGAGTCATATAATTTGCCCAAATTGAATCAAGATAATATACACAATTTAAACAGATCAATTTCAAGTGACAAAAAAGAAGATGCCATCAAAAGTCTACCAACCAAAAAAAGCCCAGTACCTGATGGATACACAGCCGAGTTCTATAAGACCTTTAAAGAAGAATTAATACCAATACTCTTCAATCTATTTCAGGGATTAGAAAAAGAGGAAGCACTTCCAAACTCATTCCATGAGGCCAATATCACCCTGATTCCAAAACGAGGCAAAGACACATTAAAAAAGAAAATTTCAGACCAATATCTCTAACGAACATAGATGCAAAAATTCTCAATAAAATTCTGGGAAATCAAATACAAAAACATATCAAAGAGATCGTGCACCATGATCAAGTGGAATTCATCCCAGGAATTCAAGATTGGCTCAACATATGGAAGTCAATAAATGTAATTCATCACATCAACAGACTTAAATAATCATATGATCATCTCAATAGACACAGAAAAAGCACTTGACAAAATACAGCATCCCTTTATGTTCAAAACACTAGAAAAACTAGGGATAACAGGAACATATCTCAACATCATAAAGCTGTCTATGTTAAGCCCCAGGCCAACATCATTCTAAATAAAGAAAAATTGAAGACATTTCCTCTAAAATCTGGAACAAGATAGAGATGCCCTCTTTCACCA
The DNA here is from genome assembly GCF_964194105.1 of Spermophilus citellus. NCBI lineage: Eukaryota > Metazoa > Chordata > Mammalia > Rodentia > Sciuridae > Spermophilus > Spermophilus citellus. The sequence goes on from NC_138187.1 coordinate 106,147,241, forward strand.
CTTCTATTTAACATAGTTCTTGAAACACTGGCCAGAGCAATTAGACAAAAGAAATTAAAGGGATACACATAGGAAAAGAACAACTCAAACTGGCACTAGTTGCTGATGATATGATTCTATACCTAGAAGACCCTAAAAGTTCCACCAGAAAACTTTTAGAACTAGTAAATGAATTCAGCAATGTAGCAGGATATAAAATCCATACCCATAAATCAAAAGCATTTTTGTATATCAGTGATAAATCCTAAGAAATGAAAACGAGGAAAACTACTCCATTTCCAACAGCCTCAACAAAAATACAATACTTGGAAATCAACTTAACAAAAAAGGTGAAATTATAGACTCTAAAGAAATAAGTCAAAGAAGACCTTAGAAAATGGAAAGATCTACCTTGCTCTTGGATAGGTAGAATTAATATTATCAAAATGACCATACTACCAAAAGCACTATACAGATTTAATGCAATTCTGATCAAAATCCCAATGACATTCCTCATAGAAATAGAAAAAGCAATCATGAAATTCATCTAGAAAAATAAGAGACCCAGAATAGATAAAGCAATCCTTAGAAGGAAGAGTGAAGCAGGTGGCATGAATATACTAGACCTTAAACTATACTACAGAGCAATAGTAGTATAGTTTATAGTTTTGTAAAACAGCATGGTATTGGCACCAAAACAGACTGGTAGCCAATGGTACAGATTGAGGACACAGAGACTAACCCACAAAATTACAATTATCTTATATTAGACAAAGGTTTCAAACACATTCATTGGAGAAAAGATAGCCTCTTCAACAAATGGTGCTGCGAAAACTGGAATTCCATACACAACAAAACTCAACTAAAAATGGATGAGGGATTTAGAAATAAAACCAGAGATTCTGCATCTAATAGAAGAAAAATAGCCCCTAATCTCCATCATGCGGGATTAGGCCCCGACTTCCTTAATAAGACTTCTTTGGTGCAAGAATTAAAATCAAGAATCAATAAGTGGGATGGACTCAAACTAAAAAAGTTTCTTCTCTGCAAAAGAAACAATTTGTGAGGTGATTAGAGAGCCTACATCTTGGGAGCAAATTTTTACCCCTCACACATCTGATAGAGCACTAATCTCTAGGGTATATGAAGAACTCAAAAAGTTAAATACCAAAAAAACAAATAACCCAATCAATAAATTGGCTAAGGACCTACACACACATTTCTTAGATTGATGATATATAATCAATCGACAAATATATTAAAAAATGTTCATCATTGCTAGCAATTAGAGAAATGCAAATCAAAACCACTCTAAGATTTCATCTCACTCCAGTCAGAATGGCAGCTATTATGAAGACAAACAACAGTAAGTGCTGGTGAGGATGTGGGGGAAAAGGTACACTCATACACTGCTAGTGGGACGGCAAACTGGTACAGCCAATATGGAAAGCAGTATGGAGAGTTCTTGGAAAATTGGGAATGGAACCACTATTTGACCCAGCTATCCCTCTCCTCGGTCATATAGATAGAGCAGAGGGTTGGAGGGGAGGGAAGGGGGCATGGGGTTAGAAATGATGGTGGAACAAGATGATCATTATTATCCAAATTACATGTATAAAGACACAAATTGGTGGGAATATACTTTGTATACAAGTGGAGATAAAAAAAATGTGATTATTATATATATATATATATATATATATATATATATATTAAGAATTTTAATGTATTCTGTCATATAAATAAAAATGAAAATAGAATGATCTTAAAGTCTTCAAAAAATAAAAAATAAATTAAAAAATAAGAAGGTCTAGGGATGTGGCTCAGTGGTTAAGTACTCTTGAGAGAGAGAGAGAGAGAGAGATAGATAGATAGATGTGGGGGGGAACTACCTTAATATCCTTAATACAACTTCATTCAAGAAAATATTTCAGCGTCAGAGGGCATTTACAATGTTAAGTTTTTTGATGTACATTGTCAAATGCAAGACAAAAAAAGTTTTCATAATTTAACCTCCTCAAAAGAGAAAGAGCTCATTTCTGTATCCTCATCAGTATTTAGTAGTATCATTTTTAAAATATTAAAAGTTCTACTGTTCTTTGATTTTCAACTATTTGTTAATAAAATGAGCAACTTTCACGTATTTATTGCTCATTAATATCTGAGAGAAAATAATTAAGGGAAAGTTTGGACACCATCTCTTCTTTATTTCAGGCATTAATATGTAGCAAGTAGACCCTATAGAGAAATAAAAATTGGCAGAAGAGTAATAATTGCAGGAAAGAACTTTTAAGTAGATCTAGAGATAAACAATTGAGAATTAAAATCTACTAATGATAAAGAGTTATGTTAACAGTATATGTGAGTGATTGCTCTCTATATCTTTATATCTATATACATCTACCTATACACCTGTATCTATATCTATATATCTTTATATCTTTGGCCATGACTTTATGATACTTTCTCCATTCTTGTCTTTTGATAGTCTCTTATTCTTACTCTGTATTTTGTTTTGCTTGCATGTTTTTGTTCATCTTAGTAGAAATGAGATTGGCAATTAGAATGGTTATATAGGCAATGAACTGTGAAGATTTATGACCTCTTTTTAAGGAAATGTTCAGTTGCTGTGAAACACATCAGTCTATAGCTCAGTGACATAAAGCAAGAATGATTTTGTTACATCTAGGGATTCTGTGGATCAGGAAATTGTGCAGAGGACAGTGTGAAGGTTTCTCTTTGCTTAAGTATGTCTAGAGCCTCCACTTGGGAAGATTCCAAAGGCTGAGGGCAACCTGAATGCTAAATACAGAGATCAGCTAGATACCATTTTACTCACCTGTCTAAAACTTTGTCTAGAAAAACCAAACCCTGGACTGAGCTGGGACAGTCTGAAACTGTTACATATGGCTTCTCTACACTGTTAGGTTTCCTTAGCAAATTGGCAACAGGGAAGTCACACTTTTATATAACTCAGAGCTTCAAGAACAGTGTTTTCAAAGCTGTATGGTCTTTTATTACCAAGCCTTATATGCCACATAGCTACATAACATAACTTGTCATGGCATACTGGTCAAAGCAGTCTGTAGGCTACAGAAAAATACCTGAAATAATGGGAATGTAATTAAGTGCTGAATTACAATAAGGAGGCAACAGAAATTCATAAAAGCAAGAAAGCTGAGGGTTGGGGCAGTCAGAGGTTAAGGCACTAAAACAAGGCTTTTGCTTTTGGGTAGAATTTGGGATTTAACTCCTGTAGTGAGCAGGTCATAAAGAGGAGAAAAATAAGAATGAGCAAAGAAAGGTACAGAACACAGGTGCCTAGAACGTCTCAAGCTGAGGGGGTAGACTGGAATGTGATAAGATGGGCTAAACAGACAATAAATAACTAATGAAGAAAAAGGATTCATTGGACTCCATTCAAGAAAAGGTTATTACAGAATCCTTATCAGAAAATCATGTTTAGAATGACTAAATGTCAAGTTATGCAGGATGGAATAGAAGAAGGATGGAAAGTTGGGGACAGTCACCAGGAGCAATAACCACATAAAACCTATAGTAACATTATTATTATTCTTTAAAAACTCACTTTTTAAAAAACTAGTATGGTCATTACTCAGTATCTGTGAGGAAATAGTTCCAGGACCCCCATCCAATTCCAAAATCTATAGATGATGTCTATGACCTACACATATCCTCTGATATGCTTCAAATCATCTCTAGATTACTTTTAATAACTAATACAATGTACAAGTTATATAAATAGCTGTTAATACTGTAATGTTTAGGGGATAATGGCAAGAAAAAAGTCTACATGTTTAGTACAGATGCAAATTTTTTCAATTATTTTTGATCTAAGGTTGGTTGAATCCATGGATACAGAACTCGCAGATACAGAGGAGTGTTAACTGTACATTTATATAAGAAAGGAATTTTTTAATAGTACTGTACATGGAAGACTACTGAGTCTCTCTCCCCCAATCATATCTCCCCGCCCAATCCCTTTCTCTTTCTTTTTCTGATTTTCTACATGGGAGATTAATGGTACACAGCGGATAAAGGCTCACTAGCACTGAATTAAGATTTCCCCTTCACTACACAGGTGGGATTAAAAGCAAATTGAAGAAGGAATCAATGGCTAATTAAAGGATCCAAAATTATGTCCTATCATGTCGGAGCCTCCTAAATTCTCTCACTCACCATCACTGAAGTGCTTCAGGTAGTCTCAGGCCAACAAACCTGAACAGAGAGCAAAGCAGCTGGACCAGAATACACATGACTACACTGCACTTCTCTGTACCATAGCAGAAATAATAATAGTAACTGGAGTAATAACATTTATTATAACTCATCATACTTAACATCACTCATTTTCATAAGCCCTTCACCTTTGACCCTGCTTAGCTGTGCCACATTTGTACTTCTGACATTTTCCTATTTCACTGATAAAAACACAGTAAATTCTTAATGGTGAATACAAGTAAACAAAATAAATTAAAAGCAAACATATTTACAGCTATCTTGAGAACAAGCACTTCTCATTGGAATTCAGAGATATGAAAGGCTGAAGAATAAAGCAAGAAAAAAATCCAAATAGAACTTCTTTTAATCTACAGAATGTATTATGTGGCTGGAGGAAAACAAAAAAAGATTTACTTTCTCAATTCTTATTTGTTCGATCTGAAATTAAGATATAGCTTGAACTATATATGATATATAGTCAGGACTGTAATAGAAATCTGTAAGTCAGTTAGGATGCTAAGGCACAGTTCAGTTGTTAATCTCACCCCTCATGATTATAGGCTACCACAGTATACTGAAGACTCCTATGCCCATGTCTTCCCAAATTTCAGACACACATCTGGCTCTCCACATCTCTATCTTGATGCCTCTCAAAAACTTCAAACTTAGCACATTCAAAACATAGCTATTCATCTTTCCCCCCAAACTCTGTGCTTGCCTCTAAGTTTATGACTTTGGTGACCACCATCTAGGAAGTCAGCCAAGACAAGAAACAGTGATCCAGGAGTAGTCCTCTTGATTACTTCCCATATCTACTCAGTAACCAAGCATGCATATTGCCCCTCTTAATGAATTCATGTAATACATATTTGATAACCTCCTGTTAAAGAGTAACAGAACAAAATTGTATAACCAAATACTTATTATAATTAAGTTACAAAAACTGCTAATTTTCAATAATTAGGGTAAAATAAAACATACAACACTAATAAATGTAAGGCAATCCTTCTTGTATTTATTATTTAAGAAAAGTCTCAAGAAAATCATAATTAAGTCATATATTGCTACATGTTTGTAGGGACTTGTGCATGGGTGTGGGCATGTGTGTGTGCATGGGGATGTGTGAGCATGTGTGCTGTGTGTGCATGCAGGTGTGCGTACTTCCTAACTCCTGTAAACACATTTATGAGGAAGAGATTTTAAAAAGTGATGTAGGACAAAGACCTGTGTAGCATGCCCTTGCCACTCAATAACCATTCCTCCATTTTTGTGGGGAAGAGGCTCTTGATTTTGATGAGTTATCAACAGTCTTGTGCTTCAAAGTAGTCCACTTCAAAGAGAGGACTCAGACTGGGAAGTTTCTCACTGCCCTTGCTAGCAACTGGCTGACTGATAGCCCTACAGAACTCTCGGTCAACAAGATGTGAGGGTAAATCCAGAGGGAAAGAGCTTTTGAGAAACATTTCACTGCTCTCAGAAAGGTACATAAGATCAAGTGCTCTCTCCAGAGCCTTGAATTTCTTCTTCATAATGATGATGTGGTACCTGGAATTGTTGATGGCATTTTGTCACTGGAAACAGGAGCTAAAAGCTGTGGATGCAGAGCAGAAATACAGAAAGAACCTGGGGAACTTGACCGCTTAATGAAGCTGCTGAATTAACCAACACAACTAATTTTTTTATGAGACAGCAAATTTCCTTTCCATTTAAAACCTTCTGACCTGAGTATTCACTTCGTCAAGGCTGAATGCATCATAATTGGGAAAGATTAAATAAGCATGAGTATTTTCTAGTTTGTATTTTGTTTTATTTCATTTCAATATTACAAAACACATGTTTAACATTTCTTCTCTCCTGAGAAAACTACGGGAAATAGTTTGTATATATTTTAGTCCTTTTTGATATAAGAGAATGAGAGGTTAAACACACCAAAGAGGAGAACAAAGGCAGGTCCAATTGACTTAAAAGGAACAAACCACACAAACTGCACGTTGAGGTGCCTCTCCAAATGCATCCTTCTATTCATCCCAGTCCTTAAAGTTTCGTCAACGCTTGCCAGATGATTTGCCTTTGACTTGTTCTTGGAGCTTTTGTAAGTAAGTATCGGACAAATATAGGTGTCAACCACTATCATTCAAGGTCTTATTGGACTCAAACTGCACGAGATGCCAACCTCTGGCACTCTTGAAATCCACAGGGCTCACTGGAGAGTTATCGTCCTTGAACAAACCAGAAGGTTCTTCAATTCACTTTCAAACTAAACAAATTGAATCTTTAATCCCAGGGCAATTATCAGCACGCTGTTCTTTTGCAATTGTTGCCTCCATCCATGAAAGCATTTCTTATTCTGTGACTTCTAAAAATAAATTCTAAAGTCTCCCCAAAGAAATTTATAAATTTATAAAAATTTACTTTTTATCATACACATTTATTTATCTCTACTTTAGAAATGCTAAAATATCTATGTTGGTTATTTAGGGAAAAGGTGTTTTCCCCCAGGATGAAACAATTTTCCCCATAGACCTTTTTTTTGAAAAATCAGTTTTGAAAATTATTCTGAACGTTAAAATTTTGCTTTGCAAATTACAATTCTATTAAAATGTAGCATAATATATATGACTCAAATCTTGGAAAATTAACATTATGAAATTAAACTGATGTTTTGAAACTGTTTCCTCTTAAAAAAAAATCTCCTAGAATGAATCAATACTTTTTATTCTATTTGTGTTAAGTCAGCTTTCTGTGTGTCACAAAATACCCAAGAAAATCAGCTTAATAAAGGAAAAAGTTTATTTTGGCTCACAGTTTCAGAGGTTTCAGTCTATGGTCATTTGGCCCTACAGTTCGGAGCATGTGGTGAGGCAGAACATCATGATAGTAACATGTGTGGGAACAAAGTCACTCACCTTATGGAAGCCAGGGATCAGAGAGAGAGAGAGAGAGAGAGAGACAGAGAGGGGGCAGGGGGAAGGGGGAAGGGACCAGGATCCCACAATTCTCTTCAATGGTATGCTCCCAATGACCTAACTTCCTTCCACCAGGCCCCACCTCCTAAATGTTTCACCACTCCCAACACTGCAACAGGCTGGTATCCAAAGCCTTTAGTATGTGGGCCTTTGTGGGGGAATATTTAAAATCGAAACTATAACACTGTTCTGAAGAGGAAAGAACAATGAAGAAATGGTTCATTTGTAACAGTAAGGTTTTACTAGACACCATGAGGAGATTTCTAAAGAAAGATGCATTCTTTAACATTGAAAAAATTATTATTGCATATATTTATGGGGCATAGTCTTACATTTATTGCAGAATTATTCCCAGTAGCCAAGTTAAGGAATTAATCTACATGTGCATCAACCAATGAATGTATAAAGAAAATAGTCATGCTCCTCTTTTTTCTTTGTCAAAATTTCAACACACTCTGCTACTTTTACCAGACTGAACTTCACAATAATTTTAAATAAGACTCATAAAATGTATTTTCTAGAAAGTTTTTACAACTTTATATACATATTTAATTTTTTTATACATTCAGGTTTTGCTTTCATTATCCTTTACCATATTCTAGAAAAGTCAGGTAATTTAGCTTAGGATAAATCTAGTCTCCTTGTTTCCTTGATAAACAAAAACACATTCCATTAAACAAATCCATAAAATAAATCTTTCTCTATAAACACATGCCCTATGGTTCTGCTTCTCTGGAGAACTTTAATGCATACAAATAGCTTGTCTGCCTATTATTCAAACTCATGGCAAAAAAATTAAATAAACAGTTTATTTAAGCATATACTTCTAAGTAAGGCTGTGGTGGGCATATTTTCCTCATATATTTGTGATTTTCTTATATTTCAGACATCATGGTAAGGTCCTATGATATTATCTCACTGGAGCTTAAGGTTCTACATAATAGACCAAAAAAAAGAAGACCTACCCTCTGAGCTATGAATTAAATAAAAATCATCTTCAGACCTCAAGATGAGAGTCAAGGGACAACCTCAAGGTCCCCAAGGTACTTGGAGGCCATGGATTCAGATTTTCTCCCTACAATTAAACTGCCCAGTCATACCCCCACACTCGACTAGCCAGTCTGCTGAGAAATCATGGCATTCCTCATCCTTCTGCCACCAGCAATTCTAAGCAGAATGATGGTGTCATAAAAGCAGTATAAGCACAAGTGCAGGAGTTGAAATGAAAAGTAGTAAAAGTGGCTTGGAGAGCACATTAAGTGAAAAACAAATATATAGCACAGGCTGGAGACAGTAAAAAAGCCCCTGCCTTTTCTCAAGACTATGAAAAACAACACTGTTGCCAATCATACGAGTCCTGGTAAACATTAGATCCATTTTCTCAATGATTCCTATGTGGCAGAGTATAGAATTATAACACTGGGAGGCCCCTCTGGTGTGTCAGTGCTTTCTTTGGTAAATTAGTGTGTAATGATAAGCCAGTTGCAATTAAGAGGGAGTGTGTATGTATATCAAAACTACACTGAAATTTCACACCTCACTCCAGATGGAAATGGCAATCATCAAGAATAAAAATAATAATAACTGCTACCGAGGATGGGGAAAAGAGGAACTCACACACTGTTAGTATATGTAGATTAGTACATCCACTATGGAAACCAGTATGAAGTTTCTTCCAAAGACTAGGAATGGAACTACCATATGACCCAGTATACCACAACTCAGTGCTTATCTAAAAGAATTAAAGTCAGCATACTATTGCAATACATGCATACCCATGCTTACAGCAGTACAATTTACAACAGCCAAGTTCTATAACCAGCCTTGGTATCCCTCAACAGATGAATAAATAAAACATGGTAGGTGTACACAGTGGAGTGTTATTCAGCCATTAAAAAGAATGAAAGTGTGTCATTTTCAGAAAAATGAAGAGCATCATACTATACAAAATAAGCCAGATTCAGAAACTCGAGGGTCATGATTTCTCTCATATGTGGAAACTAGAGAGAAAAAAAAAGAGGAAAGAGCATGGGGGATGTAGATCTCATGAAAAGATATCCCTTCTATTCTAAAGGAAGGGGGTGTGGGGGAGGAGGAGGAAAGAGTAAAAGGAGGTAGTAGGAGACGAATTGATCAAATTATGTTATATGCATGCATGAATATGGCAAAATGAAACCTCCTATTCTTTATAATTATTATACACCAATAAAAATGTTTTAAAGAAATTAAATCTACATGACATGACATCTGTTCTCTATTTGGAAATACCTGGGCGGGAGGATGATTAGACAGTGATGCCAAACACCTTTGTTGCCCATGAAGATTTAAGTCAGTGATTACTATGAACTTCCTAGTCAGGGGCATGAGGGATGCAGGATGGAGGCCAGCTGTTGCTGCTGGATTTATACATCTTAGGGAAGTATGATCAATGAACTTCCCAGGAAGAAATTCATCCTGAAAAACAAAATAAGAAATCAAGATATGCTCTGGGCACTGGACAAGAGGGGCAATTTTAAAAAGATGCACTTCCTATCCCTCAGTTCCACTTTAACACTTTGCTTTTATAAAGTAATAGGTTTCCAAGGAAGAGAAAGAGGGGTTGGGAATAGTAAAGTTGGTTTCTACAGAAAATCTCAGAGGCACAGGAAGCATAAAGCAACAGTACTGTGAAACCAAGATGGTGTGGAGCACCAAAGTGGGTGGGAGGAGATTCTTTCCAGGTAGCCAAATAAATAAGGCAGCCACAGCCCCAGCCGCAGCATCTGCAAGTGCCTTTGACAGCCACAAAAGAGCAGGAGAAAAGGTGATCACAGTGGGGCTACCGTCCTTAGAAGCAGCAGGGACCACATCAAGCAGAACAGGCAGCCCACCAGCTTTGCAGATGGCCTGAAGTGGTTCCCTTGGCAAGGACACATACCATCTCCTAGACTTAGAGCTGACCTCTTGAGTTCTTTCTCTCTCCCCAGTCACCTAAGTTCCTTAAAAGAGTGATCTTTAGCAAAGCTAATGTTGAAAAATTCTTTGATCCTTAATCACTACAAATCTTAACACTCAATATGTTTCTGGTTTTAATCAGCAGAAGAACAACAGGGCACAGTGGCACACAGGTCTATAATCCTAGCAACTCAGGAGACTGAAGCAGGAGGATGCAAGTTTGAGGCTGGGCTTGCAATTTAGTGAGACCCTGTCTCAAAATAAAAAATAAAAAGGACTGCGGATGTAGCTTGGTGGTAAAGCATCCCTGGGTTCAATCCTCAGTACCCCCCCACCAAAAAAAAAGTAAAAATATTATGCTTCTGGCATTTAGGGATTTAATGCATTTAATCTAAATTTTTTCACAAGCAACTCTGAAATTTATTGCAATGCAGTAATTTATAAAGTTTTGAGACACAAATATGAATCATAGATGTCATGCAGAAGTAATGGAAGCTAGCAGGCCACCTGGCCTCTACATTTCAACATAGCTTTCCTGAAACTCCCAACTCTATTTAAGAAGGTGCTGCACTGGCCCTTCCTTGTTAAAAATCATAGTTCTTTCACAAAAGTGATAGTGACAGTGAATGAAATCTCAAATTTTTCGTGTATTTATATAGTGACTACCCTGAGCTATAGAAATAAATGTTAATCAAGGATAAATCTATCCACCTAATTTCCTACTCAAACCGGACAAGTAATCTTGACATTACATCTGGCAATGATTGTGTTAAGCCTCCCTCTACACCACATGTTGCTAATGTTCCTTTGCTCCCCCACCAGTCATCTGTTCTTTGTGGCCCCTGAGCATTTGCCCTTCTTTCTTCCTCCTTTACCCTCAGGAGATGAACTTCCAATTCATCTTTAGTTTTTGTTGAATAAAATGCATAGAGGGGTAGTAAAGCACTTTTTTTCCACAGGCCACTTTCAGCAAAGCCCTGGGAATTGTCATGCATTATCTCATTTTTGTAATATATATATTCTAGAGTGAAAAATAACCATAATGATAGTTGATTTCTTTCTTTCTTTTTTTTTTTTTTTTTTGGTTTATGGGATACCATTGTGAATGAGCACCCAATATGTGCATAGAAGGATACGAAGAGTTAGAAGGATGAGAAAGCAGGAATTAACTCTGTTGTAATAGCACTTACAGTATGCAGGTAGAACAAAGGAAAATAAGCATCCTGGAAAGAGAGACAAGGACACCAGATAAAATTTCTTCATATTCTTCAACACTTTTCCACTCCTGAAGTGCCCCTCTGAAAATCAATGTCTGCCTTGGAGTATAATTTTTTTTCTCTCTTTTTCTTGGTTCTATTGGGAGATATTTTCTTTTTTTTTTAACCATATGATTTATTTTTATTTTTTTAGTCATACATGACATAAGAATGTATTTTGACATATAATACATACATGGAATGTACATACATCAATCATATTGTCTACTCTATTCTGCTGCCCTTCCTATCCCCCCTACTCCTTCTCTCCTCTCCCATCCTTTCTCTCTATCCAATCTAATGTGACACACTTTTTTTTCTTTTTCTCATCACAACATCATATATGTATTCTATATAACAATGAGGTTCTCCTTCCATCTTCCGTGCAACTCCCCTTCTCCCTCTTTTTCCCTCAGGAGATATTTTCTTAATATGATGGACTGTTGTTGAAAAGTTCCCAAGTAAGGTTTTGAAGGTGATTTGAAATCTCAAATGATAGTATCTTGGCTCAGAAAAGACAAAACCATGATGGCTAACCATTTAAGACCCCCCTTTTATACATAAGCCAAACATTCTAAGCATGAAGAAGGTTGGTAAACAGTGTTAAAGTAGGAATTGAAATATGAATGGAATTATTAATACCCAAGTACAGAACTTAATCTTCTGACAAAAAAAAAATCACTGATACTGAGGAGGAAAAAAAAGAATGAGAGAATCTGTCTGCACAAAAATGCATGTGTGTGTGTTTGTGTGTGAATGTGCACATGTGTGTACATTCATGTGTGCACACACATAAGCATGCACACACAATATCTAAATATGACATAAAGTCAGTATACCATTCAGCATGCCCTACTATTTGATTAGTAGAAAGCTTCTTTTTATCATCTGGATGAGACTTTACAGACCTGGAGTTCTATAGCAAGTTCAAATGAAGATATTCCATCTTTATCAAAATATGTATATTGGGCTTTTATTGTTATCTATTAAATGACTAAGTATTTCTCTTATTAGAGCCTTTTAAAAGTGGACTCAGTTAGGACAGATAATACTTATGAAAAATATATTTAAGACCACATTAAGAAGAGGCAGAAAAAAATACAAAATGAGCCTGGAGAATTTTGTAGTTCCAGAAATAAGGAGGCCTATCCAAGGTCACAGCAGTTGACCTAAAAAAGCTCCCAATGACCAAAGCAGGTACCACTTAAGAAACAAATAGATAACAAAGAACTTGATTAAATCCACAGTATAAAATAAATATCCAAAAGTTCTACTGATATAAGTAAAAGGACTGAGCAAATAAATATTGAGAAGAGATAAATCTTCCTAAAAGAAGAATTCCAAATAATAAATACAGTTACTTCCAGTCCAGGAGTTGTTGAATGTGGGGGCTTTAGACTTAACTTCCAACACTTATAGAGTATGGAAAGGGAAAATTCTTCACCGTGCAGGCACCTGCCAGACACTAATTTAACCAAGCAACTGAGACCCATATCCATCAGTGATGTCACGTGGCTAGTGCACACAACCTGATACAATGAAATGAGAAGGGTATTTTATCTCTGTAATATTCTTTCCCAAAACCTCATAATCCCAGTCTCATCATTTAAAAAAAAAATCAGACCAACCCAAAGTGAGGAACATTCCTCACCAGCCCAAAGTGAGGAACACTATGTTAGTATGCTTTCACATTGTAAAGGTCAAGAAAAATGAGGAAAGCCCGTGCAATTGTCACAGCCCAGACATGACTAAGCACACATGACAACCAAATGCAATGTGGCACCCTGGATGGGATCCTAGAACAGAAAAAGGGCATTCATTTTAAAAAGTAGTAAAATTCGAATAAAGACTGGAGTTGAGATGTCAGCATTGGGGAAAACTAAAACTGGGTGAGGGGTATACAGAAAATGTTTGTACTGTCCTTATGAATCTTACCTGTTAATCTAAAGTTATTACAAAATCAAAAATTTATTTTTTTAAAAAAGGTAGAAATCTTATAGGACATGTTTTAAGCAACATGTGCACATATCAGGAATTAAAGCAAGAAGATTTTAGGAAATGAAAAAAAGTTTAAAAACAGTGGAGTCAGGAAATCACAGGAAGAGATTCTTGATGATAAAGAGTGGCAGGTTTTTATGGAAATTTTGGCAGTTTTGACACATTCCCCAGCCTCTGATCAAGAATATTGAGCCAGAACATGCAGGAGCTAAAATAATGAACCAGCAGATTTAGATCAGGCAACAAGTCAAACTGCTCATGGAAAATAAAAAAGTTAACCTTCTCTCTTTACTAATTAAAACTGAGATATATAGAAAAGAAAATACACCCCCAAAAAGTCCACCTATAAACAATGACATTAGATAAATTACTAAGGTGACTTTGTTTCCCAAGTCTTAAAAAAGATTAATGGATTCTCAATCTGCAATGACTTAGAATGTAGCCTTGTCTATTATCTTCTTCATCTGACATTTAATCAAGACCTTGTGAATGCCTCTTCAATAGTTCCTCCTGGAGCATCTGTATTTCTTTCCACTGAATTCTTGTTGTTCTGAACATCTGTAGCATTTATCTGGCAAATATCATAATAAGCTATCATTCTCTCCCACTCACGTGTATAAGCCCAGCCTCACTAAGCATGTATTCATTCATCCACTCACTCACCTTTTCAATATGTAAGTTAATCGATAGTATGTATCTACTAGGCATTGTGCTGGGCATTTAGAGTACATTGTTATTGACACTGTCCTCAAACTTTCCAAAAAGGGAAGAAGATAGACAATCAGGCAATTAATATAACAGTACATCAAGTGTTATAGTAAATGCCTGCCCATGGTGTTATATATAGGTCCACATGAGAAAGATGGATACTCAACCAGGCTTTAGGCTTAGAGGTAATAAAATGTAATTTGAGTCTTGAAAGGCAAATCACCAGTAACCTGAGGTCAAAGATCCAATCATACACACTTGAATCTCCCAAGCCTGAAGCTCAGTTCCTTCTAGAGAACAGGTATTGGCATGCTAATGTTAATTATTATCATAATAAAATTGATAATGTGGATATAGACAATGACAATGGCTTGAGTCCAAGATACAAAGATGAACAGGGCAAAATTCCAACTCTCAAGGAGTTTTTAAAATTTTCCCTGTTCATTTTTGTAGCCATCATTCCAATAGCAATTTCTGGCACATTCTCTATCACTCAGTAAATGCTTACTGAATGGATGAGCTTGTTCAGATTCCCCACACCCAATCCGGCACCAAGTACTATGAATTCTTTTTTCACAATACATCTTGCTTCTGTGCCTCTTGTTTTTTTTCTATTTTCCCCACCTTCTTGTCACTTCCTTGGCAATTCCTACATAAACCACTAAAAAGATTTTACACTGGTATCCCCAATTCCAGGCTCTTACTCCTCAACACTGCATGTTACCACTGTATTTTTGGAAACCTGGACTTTTCAAATAAAGGACCTATTCAATTATCTTCCTTTGCTTACAAAATAAAGCCCAACATTTTTCAAATTTCTCATGCTCATTGATGCCCCTCAGTGGGTGTTTTTACAAACTCTGTCCCCAGTCATAACTAAACTCTTTGGTCTTCTCAACAGGCTTTTTTCTGCCCAATTTCTGATCAAAGTGTTGGTTCAGACCTGTCTTACAACCAGCCTCGCTTCCTCCTGGCTCACTGAACCTACATAGAGAGTATTCTTCAGCCCAGCACTAGCTTCATCAGTACAAGGGTGCAGCCTTCCTTGACTACCTTCTTTGGAAAAGGAGTGATTGTAGGTCTCTGAACCAAGACCGTCACAGTTCACTAAGCACATTGAGGGAGCTCAAAAAGGATTAAAGAGTGAGTACTCTAGTAGAGAAGACAAAAAAGCAACAATTAGAATACAGTGCAGTAAAACCAGAACAGTGGCACAAGCCTATAATCCCAGAGGCTCAGGAGGCTAAGGCAGGAGGAATATGAGTTCAAAGCCAGCCTCAGCAAAAGCAAGGCGCTAAGCAACCCTGTCTCTAAATAAAATACAAAATAGGACTGGAGATGTAGCTCAGTGGTCAAATGCCCCCGAGTTCAATTCCCAGTACCCACTCCCCCCACCACCCACCAAAAAAAAAAAAAGAATACTGTGGCAATATGTACAATGGAATGCCATGGTAGGGGTGCCCAAAGCAAATAGTGAGATGAGAAGAGGAACAACCCAGGAAGCCATATGAGGGACATGACACAACGAGTCCCACATGAAGACAACGATGATGGAGGGTACGATGACCCAAGGCTGGGGATTCAGACAGTAGGACAGGAGAAGCATACAGTCTAAGAAGGCACAGCCAGAGATGAGCAGTAAGAAAAGTCAAGGGCACCATGTTTTATTTACTTTTTGTAAACCCTCACTGACATGTGATAGATATAGATAGATAGATAGATAGATAGATAGATAGATAGATAGATAGATAGATAGATATAAAATAGAGAAAATATTACTGGTTCCTGGGAAGCTTCCCTCATGCCCTTTTATTATTTTTATTGATTTAACTATGTTGAGATGGGGAGGATTAAACACATGGCCACAAGCAATCTAGGCAAGTGCTCAACCACTAAGCTACATTCTCAGACCCTCAAACCCATTCTACACTCAAAAGTATCATTAATTCTATCTCTACAATTGAGCTTTGCCTGGTTTTTTTGCACATAAATGGATCATACTATGTCTTCTTTCACTCATTATTATGTCAGAAAAAGTCATCCACATTGGTTCATACATATGCAATAGATACATTACATAATTTCTTCTCACTGCTTAATTAATGTATTACATGATAGGAATAAATTACAATGTAACTGTCCCTCCAGTTATAGTTGCATATTAGAGATGCATTCTATTAGGGGTTAATCAAATAATGTTTCAATAAACATCTGTGTAGATCTTTGGTATAGGTGAGAATGCATTTGTTTGATGTGTGCGTGTATATGTAGAGATATGTGTGTATGTGTATATATGTGTATATATATATATATATATATATATATATATACACACACACACACACACATAAATATATGATTAAATTGTTGGGTCATAAGATATATATGTATTCAATTTAGCAGATACTATCAACAGTTTTCTGTAATGGCTCTATATTACAGTCCAACCAAAAGTTATGAGAACTACAAATGCTCCTTATATTCATAACCACCTAGTTACTGTCAATCATTTTCATTTTAGATATTAGTTGGTTATATAGTACATGCTTTTAACTTCATACTCTCTCGATGACTGATGACAGATAGCCCCTTTTGTGAAGCTCCTGTTCAAGTGCCTTGCTTACGTTTCTGTTCAGCTCTTTATGTTTCTTATTGATTTGTAGATATTCCTTATATATAATGGACAAAAAGCCTCTGTCAGAAGGTATATTGAAAATATATCCTTCTACTTTGTGACTTGCCTTTCTCCTTCTAAATGTTATCTTTTAAAGACAAAATTGCTTAGTTTTAATGTAGTACATATATCAATCCTAATAACTGGAATTATTAAAACTATTTAACTTCTTCCCTAGTCCTAGGTGATGAAATTTTTTTTTTACTTAATTAAATTTTGTAGGAGCCTCTTTGTTTCTCTTCATAATTTAGGTCTAAAACTCACATAAAACTGAATTTTGCAGATGGTGCAAAAGACAAATTAAGATCAATTTTGTAATAGAGATGCACAAATGACCCAGCACCTTTTTTAAAAAAAGACTCTTTCTCTATCAGTTTTGTCATAAATTGTGTACCTATATATGTACAGATCTGTTTCTGCACTCTTTTACCTGTTAATTGATCTGTTTACCCCCTACTTCTTTAACTAATATAGACTTATAAGTTTTGACAACTGTAAGCAGTCTTCTTTGTTCTTCTTGAAGATCGTCTTGCCTGTTCTTGGCCCTTTGTTTTCCACAGAAATTTTAGAACCATTTTTCATCATATAAACTTGATTGAGATTTTAACTGAAATGGCATTTATTATATAGAAAATCTGACAGAGAATTAAGAGGAGATCATACCAGTTTTTGTTAGATTTATCCCTAGTATTTGTTATTTCATACTAATATAACTGGTAATGGTATTTAGTTTTATTTTGGAATTTTTTTTCTAACTTAATATTTTATATACTGACCTTGTACCAATGGCCCTGACAAATCCAGTAACATTATAAAATCATTAAGTTGATCTCTAGTTTATTTTGGATTTTCAAATGTATTCAATCACCCCATGTGTCAATAATGACAATTTTATTACTTCTTTTTCAATACTTACATTTTTCATTTTTTCTTGCCCTGTTGTAATGTCTACGACTCCCTGTACAATGATGAATAGAAGTGATGATTCAGAAATCTCTGTCTCATTCACAATTTATGCAGATAATTTTTCAATATTTCACCATTAGCCGGTGTTGGGAAACTATCAGAACACTAAGGGTTACCTTGATTTCTAGTTTGCTTATTTTATTATGCCTAAGTACACACCATTTCATCAAATAATCAAATGCTTTTTCTTCATCTATCTATAGATAGCAAATCCATCAATATGGGTTTACTCTTTTAGTCTATTAACATGATAAATTACACTAATGGATTTTCAAATGTGTATAGCAACTTTACATTACTGGAATGAATTCAACTTTGTTCTGATACATGATAATATTCATTATTTGCTTTTTAACTGTTTTTTTCTCCTTATCTGAACATTAAGACCCTTTGAAGTAGTATTCTTGCACTGTTTTTTTTTTTTGGTATGATTGATAATGCTATACTCACATTGTTACTGCACTTTTAAAACTATAAACATCTTAATCTTTGTTTAATCTCCAATGTCTGCAACACAGTTCATGTCAGATAAATTCTTGTTGAATTAAAGTCCTCACAGTATCCTAACACAGTGTCTCTCCCATACAAGATACTCTCAACAAATATCTGTCAACTGATGAACTAGCTAGTTGGTGTTTTTTTATGCCAATGAGTCTCATCTTCTCAGCTAAACCCCCCAAGTTACTGTTGGATCAGACCTCACAATTTATTAGTGGGGGCACAATAATAGTTCCCTTCAGAGACACTTTATGTTTAGAAGGCTCGCCATCTACTTGGGAGAATAAAAAACATATTTATTATCCAAAGATCATGACACCATGTTAAGTAGTTCAACTTGGACAACTTCATTAATCATCAATAGGATTTTTCATTGTAGATAATTTTGTCACATTCTTCATTTAAATCCTTCTTAAATGCTGAATTTGTGACTAATTTTTTTGTTTTTTGTTAAAATGGTCTCTCTCCTCAACAACCATTGTTAGACATTTCAACTGTTCTTCCCCATGTGCTGTACCTTAAGTTTTTTCACAGCATAATCTATGCAGGTATGAACTTTATGCAATCCAGTAACTTTAATGTTCCTAATATATATAAATATATAAATATATTTTAAGCATCTTTTCTGGGGAAGATCTTGCCATAAACTCTACTGTCCATGTTATCTAACCATCAGTTCAATATGAGAGCATATGGTAGTTATAGACATGTAGAAGTTCAAAAGTTTCATCAGATCTCTTGATTTAAAGCTAAAACAAAAGCATTAAAAACTGCTACATAGGGCTGGGAATGTAACTCGGTGTAGAGAATTTGCCTATCATGTATAAAGCCCTAAGTATCCCCAGCACCCCCATTCAAAAAATAAAAAAAAAAGGTCACATAGATTTCTACCTCAGATAGATACATAAGTCTGTAAGCAGATGTAAAACTTTTAAAGAAACTAGACAGAAGTTGGTATGGGAAGTTAAGAAAAAGAAATCTTCAAATCAAATCATCTTTAGCTTCTCAAATTAAATCTATTAAATATGGTAAGTCACTGGTTATAATTACATTAAAATAAATCAGTAAGCCATACCCAACAGTGTTCAAAGAAACCATAGTTTCTTCAAAACAACTGCAATGTCAACCCACAGTGAGAGGAAGGAGTCCATTAGTGGGAAAATACAAGTTAGCTGTAGTAGTGACAAGTACAATAAATGGACACAACACTGAGATCCATTAAAAGATACTCAGGAGACACCTAAACATTCATTTAACTGTTGAGTAAGAAAGGCACAGTACTGTGTCTGCCTAGAGTGAGTCTGTTCCGTTGATCAAAATCACAAGAAATAATACTAGTAATTGTTCTTAAGTGTTTGCCAGACTATTTGTTTATTTGTTTGACTTTTAATGGAGCATTTTAAAGATTCATTCCCTGAGGTTGAACTTTGTCTTTCCCTGCTTTGCTGATCTGCTCTGTGGGGTATAACACTTTCATGGATCTGCTCTGTGGGACACAAATGGCATTATATAACATGAGCCAGGACCACTGAGACCAATTTTCCTCTAATCTATTTATTCTTTGCTCATCATGTGAATAATTTATTCCAGTAGCAAGTGTGCACTTGGCATTTATTTACTATTCACTGATAGCATAAACTTTATTAAAGTAGGTGCAAATTCACACTTAGAAGAGACAATCTTTTGCAAGTGTAAGACACTAAATCAAGATACAATGGTCCACTGTAAGTATGAACATTAAGGATTCTTTCATTCTTTAGAAATTCTTTAACAATTCTCTCTCTGATCTTATCTTTCCATTTTAAATAAACTATCACCATCTTCTTGCAGATAAATGAAATATTGCTCAACTTAACTCCACTAGCAGGAGCTGGGAAAGATACAGGTGTTGGGGACAGGGCACAAAGGTGGCCTCTGCTTGTAGGGGCATGCAGAGAGAGTGAGAATCAGAAGAGCCCACCTCAGAATGAGCAGGCAAGGAGCAAGGGAATGGCTTGTTGGCCAGAGTAAGACACTCACACACCGGACTGGAAACCAGGCAAAGGGACAGTATAATAGTCCCAGGACAGTGAGTTGGACTGTCTGGCCAAAGGATCCATATGCTTTGGGTACAGCACTATAGGCAAGCAGGCTGATCACAAATGTGAAGTCTGGGAATCCTCTGGGTAGAGTGGGAAGGTTCTACATTATACCTAAAGAAAAGAGCTAGGCAGCACCTGAGAAGTAATTACACATATAAGTACCTCATGTTGATCATTTCAAATGAGCCCAACATTACACTAAGTGCTTCATGTGCTGTGGTATTCCTAATAAGAGCTAAGCAGGGGTGTTCTCCTTCTTTATCTTCCCTCACTCCCTTTGAAGTAGCCTTGACCATAAACTTTCTTCGTCCAATAAGCATGAGTCAAATGGATGTATCACTTCTGGGTAGAGCATGAGAGTCATCATTTGATTTTACCAACTTCCCCTAAGCTGCCTTGGTAATCATGAAAATGAGCATCAGGAATGAGCTTGTTTTCAAGTGAACCTGCAAACTCTTCAAGGAGGAATGTGAATTTGCATCTTGGTGGCGGTGAGCTCTTTTCCTAAGGTCAAAAATTAATAAGAAATGGAGTCGGAGTCTAAACCCAGGTCTGCCTAACCAGAACCCTTACTTTCAACCACACTTTAGCAAAGGCCAATTGAATATACAGAAGAGAAAAAAAGGCATCACCCTCTCCATAAATAGCACCAGGAGACTTTTAACTGGCATAAACCCCCCTGAGTAAAGGAGCCTCTGCATCTCTCCCCAATTCTAAAAGATAAAAAAAGTAATGATAAAAAGGGCACAGAGCATAAAGGACACCAGCTTAATGCCATGTCCTATGGGATAGTCAAATCCTATGAAATCACTGCCCTCAAAGTGACTTAGCCCAAAGAGGGCTGAGACTTGTGGAATTAGGGTATTGCAGGGGTGGTCCTAGCCCCTTTTGCTTTGCTATACTGTAATTCTTCACTTCTACATTGTACCTAAAGTAAAAATTGGAACCTATAAAGAATAAGACTTCCATTGCTTCCCAAGTCGAATGCCTTCTAAAGCTGTAGGCATTATGACAGAATAAGAAGCAGAATGTGCAACTAACAAGACAATATTAGGTATGTGGCCAGTAACTTTACCAGAGTTCAAAGTCCAGAATTCATGACACAGAACACAACTTGCTTATACCTTTTTCAAATCATGATTCAGCAATGGAAAAATTGTCTACCCATACTTCTTTCTTAATAAGTAGGTATTCATCTTAAGTACTGATCAATCAATGACAGGAATCAAATTTAAAGATGCATTGAAAATATTCTAATCCTCAACAAATTCATGTCATTTTCCTCTTGCCCAACCTGGGGATTCATCCAGTAGCCTTTAAACCAGAAAGAGAGAGAGATAAATTATTCTCACTTTTAGCAAAGTGGGTGGAAATGTATTCTGTAGCTGTCACTTTCCATCATGTTATTGACTTTCAGATTAAGCCGTGCCTCTGAAGTCTGGACAGAATCCACCCACTGCCACATCTCATCTCAGGGAATCCCGTTATTGTGATGACTGAATACGTGTGTCATTTGAAGTCATAATTTATTTATCCCCTTAATACTTAGATTGGCTTTTAAAGTACCAGCAAAATAACTGAGAGGCTGTTTTCAGGCATATGATCTCCATTATAATTATTAATTCATTTTTAACATAATAAAAATGGTGGTCATCTATTTGATTAGACATTAAGAAAGGTGTTTTCTAAACCACCACATGTTGCCTTTTAATTTCTATGACACATTCATCCTAATTCCTGCAATATTTAAACTAGAAAGCAACATACAGGTTCAGAACATTGCCTACAATAAAGTTAACATTCTCATGCTTTGTGTGGCAACCATATACCAGGCTACCTTTGTTATGGGTTTTAAAACTCAAATTGGTCTTGATGTTTCAGGTAACATTGGTCTACCTGAAACATCACAGACTATGAAACCCAACATATATAATAAATACTGAATGCTTGAATTCAAGTAAAATTTATATCTTTGTATGACTTTAATTTTTATAGCACTTTCATTAATATTAATTCATTAAAAATGTTTGTGGATATCGCAAAGAGGTGGAAGAATATAACAAAACTCATCTGAAGCAAATCCCCACTTCTAATTGAAAGTGGGTTTGAATACACATCTCTCGTGAAACATAGTTGAGAAAGCAGAACAAACACTATTCTGATTTTAATAACAAATGAGGTGATTGATTTTTTTTTTTTTTAATGAATGCAATGCTCTCTTTTGGAGTATCTGAGTGAAGAAATAAGCACAGATCACACATGCTTTCAAACAACCAGCTCTTCATTTGCTTGATCTCTAATCCTCAGGAGAGGACCCAGCATCCTGTGTAAAAAGGTGAGGCTGCTGTGGCCCACATGGTAGGTATAATACTTTCAATTAAAATCTGGACATGAGAAAGCATTTAAGTATAATGCATGCAACATCTGTGACTCAAGAAGACACAGTTATAGACGGTTGCACTATTGATTTTCAGTAAGAGAATAAAGGAAACAGATCAGCCCAAAGCACTAGCTGCAAATGAACATGCATTCAGGGTAAAAACTAAAATGAAGACTTGTTCTGTCACCATTCTAGGGCTGGATCATTTTTTCTTGGCACCAAATCAACAATATCAAGAACTAAATTATATAAAGATGCTATTAGCCCCTTTTAAACTCACATCACCAGTCCCTTCGTTAATTCCAGAGTATACGTTTTTAAATCGATACTGCTGTTGCTTTTCAAACAACTTGGCATCATAGAATCTCCAACAGTGACTTCTGTGGTCTTATGGATCTCAGGCATCTTTCTGGCATCAATAAATGACTCTACACACAAGATAGAGCTTGTAAATCAATTCAAAGCTTTAAATTCAGGTTTTAGAATTAGTCATTCCACGGATTTAATCAGGCCAGATTAAAAAAAAAAAAAAAAGGAACAGACCCTCCTTGCAAATTGTAATAGAGAAAAACCTTTTTGAAGGCTTCCTCCTGGGAAGCCCTGGGTGCTGCAAAGTCCACAAAAAGCCCTGGGGTGGAGGTGGGGCAAATGGGATTCAGGTTGGTGCAGCTGGAAAGATGTGTGAGTTACAGGAGTTTTGGATCTTATCTTTTTTATCATTATTGGCGTCATGACCCAAATACAGGGAAACCTCCACATTACATTAACAGACTCAATGTGGATTATGTTGTTCCAAGGGAAGAAAAGAGCAATTCTCCTTACCTAGTTGTGCTACACTCTAGAGATAATTCTTAGTTTCATTTTAACATTTGGCTTAAAAAGATGCTGGCGGGCCAGATTTGCAAAACCCCATGGATTCACATAACACCTTTTTAGAAGGACTTTTTCCTTTCAGAATGGCCAGTCACAGGGGCTCAACCCTGGAGCCAATAATACTGCACGCCGAAGCTTGCACTCAAAATGAGTGGAGATCTTAACTCGCAAGCTCGCAGGCTCCCACCCTGCAGAGTACCAGGTTTCGGGGTAGCAGGGAAATCCGCTCATTCTTTCATCTCTTTCCTTGCAACGCGCAAATCTCTCTCTAATTGGGCTTAAGTAGAGAAGATCGCCAGCTGCTCATCTCGGCGGACACACTGCAGAAAACTCTAAAAGCTTGTGTGTGGGCTCAACCTGGGTCTCCAGTAACAACTTTACAGTTTCATCAATTTTAGTTTCTGGACAGAGTGAAATAGCCCAAAAGGCTCAGGCAAACGCCCCTCTAAACCCTCTACCTTACAACGCCGAGTTCCTCGTAGCCACGCATATGGCACTTTCTACTTTATACTCACCTCGTACATATACCCCCGCCCCCCCAAAACAGAGTGCATATGAACCCTACAGCGAGAAGCTGGTGAGAAGGTCTGGGTTTGCAGGGGCCAAGCGTTGCCTGAAAGGGAATCCCCACTCCCTTCCCCCTCAGTCCCGTCATTAAGGCGAGAAACTGAAGGAGAAAAAGCCCCGGGGTCGGACCGAGGAATCGGACGCCCTTGTCCCCGCGCCTAACTCCCAATCCCTGAGCGCGCACTGGCCACCACCTCAGGAGGGGTGGGTGCTGCAAGTGAGAAGCGGAGGCCCCCGGGAGCGAGCCGTCCTTACGTGCTCGAGTTTGTCTTTCCTCCGGAGCCAAACGCTGGCGCTGTAGTCCTGCTGCTTGACGCTGCTGTAGAAGTTCGCGCCCACTCGGGTCAGGCTGGGCGAGGGCTCCTTGGGGCGGCTTTTGAGCCTCATCTGCTCGAAGCCCTCGTGGGGGGAGGCCGAGAGCCACTCGTGCTGCCGGATCTCCATCCTGACATGACCAGGCGGCAGCCAGCGCGCAGCGGACTCGGGATGAGAGCAGCGCGCAGGGAGCGGAGCACTGAAGGCGAGCGGGAGGCCAAGCAGGGGTGGGGAAGGAGTGTGCGGGCTCCGGAGCGCGGAGTGCCGACGCCGGCGGGGAGCGCGCGGCTGGGCGGGAGGGGCGGTCGCCGGAGGAGAGGGGCCGAAGGAGCGAGGGCGGGGTCGGGACAGGGCGGGGGAGGGGGCGGACAGCTGGGGCGGGGGAATGAGTGATGCAGGGAGGAGGGGGAGCCTGCTTTGGGAGATAGAAGTGCCCCGGGGAGGCGGCGGCAGCGGCGGCAGTGGCCGCGATGTCGCCCGGCGGCTGCGGTCCCGTGCGGGCGTTCCGCTCTCCGGCTGCT
Source organism: Spermophilus citellus (assembly GCF_964194105.1). Taxonomy (NCBI): domain Eukaryota; kingdom Metazoa; phylum Chordata; class Mammalia; order Rodentia; family Sciuridae; genus Spermophilus; species Spermophilus citellus. The sequence continues at coordinate 106,172,199 of NC_138187.1, forward strand.
TGCTGCACCGACTGGGACCCGGGCCGGCCCGGGCGAGCGGCAGCGGCAGCGGCGGGGGTGGGGTGCGGTGGGAGGGGCCGCCGCTGGCCCAGCCGGCCAGAGCCCGCAGGTTGGTGCAGTGAAGAGTAGCTGCTGCCTGCCGGGGGCCGAGGCTGAGCGTGCAGCCGCCGCCCCTGCCACTGCGACCAGGCTGGGCGGCTGGCTCCCGCAGCTACCTGCCTTTCTCCAAGCCCTGCGCTTCTCCCTCGCCCATTTTTACTGGAAAGCCACCAAGCAAGTGGAGAAGTGAGCGCTGTCTGAGCACCTCCTCCCTTCTGCTCTAGGAGCGCAGGGATGGTTCCTGAGGGAGACACTCAGGAAACCACCTCCGCCCTTTCCCGCCCCCATCCAACATGCCCTCTCACACCGCCCCACCTGCTCCAGCTTCCCATTTTCCCAAGCTAAAAGTTCACTAACTTCCCGCCTCGGGAACCCGTTTGTCCCGACTTGGGGGACTCAGAGCAGAGGGTGACTAGCACCCCCTAGAAAATGGCCAAGAGGAGAGGTTTTTTTCTTGAACCTTGCTTTGTACTTTCATTAGAAGCTGTAGAGATGCAGATCCCACCCTGGTGCAGTTCTCAGCGGGAAGGCTTGCTGGACCCACTCTGCCCTGGCCAGCAGGGTCCACTTTGAACAAAGCTACCAGAGGCCGTCCCCACCTGATCCTGGGACAGAAATCCAGCGCCCGCAAAAAACGCTGCGCCTATGCTTTGGCCCTGTTAGGTGTGCGTTGCATGACTGCCACAGAGTTTCTTTTCTTGGTTTCTAGAATTTACTCTCCCAAGGGTTTTTATGTATGCTTTCTCTCCTGAACCCAAACAATATGATTAAAGTGACCATGTTAATAGTTAAATCTTAATCTATCTTTTGTTACCTTTGGAATAGCATTTCAAAACATTTTTATTTGCCTTTTCATGGAAAAGCTAAATCATAACTAGTGTTAAGGATTTGCCAGGTCCGTTTAAAAACTTGTGTAGTGGATGTAAATTTGAACAGCATTCCAGGGATTTTGAAGGGAGATGCAGAGGGCAAACTGAACTCTCTTCTAGCCCTTTGCAGAATTGTTCGCAGGAACTGTCCTGCTTGAATGATGGTTTCAAAGAAAGAAATTCAGTGTCGGAATCTGACAAACTTTTTGAGGACAATGATTGTCTCATATCTTTTCAGAGCCCCATATTGAAATATGGTATTTGTTGGGGGCAGCACTCAGTGGCAGGACTTGGGTTCAATCCCCAGAGTCCCCCCCCCACCAAAAAAAAAAAAAAAGATATTGTAGAAACATTAGTTGAAATAAAACCCTGCGAATAGTCAGTATGGGAATGGAGGAACTAAGCACACCTGTTCACATTCACACACTTTTTTGTTATGCTAGATTGGTTTTCTCAGAAGCTGAATTGTATTGTGTGCCACTAACCTGTAGATTGTATGCAAATCTCAGAGCTATTCTTAAATATAAATGTTATTGACCCCATTTTTTCAGTAAAGGGTCTGAAGCTAAAACAGAAATGACACTTCCAAACAAGGATTTGAACCAGGCTTAAAAGGCTGTAAACACTCTACATTCAATCTTGTCGTATCTCCCATTTTATATGCTTAGAATTTATTTAACAATTCATTGGCTTCCTCCAGGTTTTTACTCTTCACAGCTTTTCCTTTGCTTTTCAAAATATAAATACACAACTTAACTACAAATAATTATATTGTATTTATAATACTGATGTTAGAAAAACTTGATTGCCCTTCTGCAAAGAATATTTCTGTCTTCTGCACTATGAGATAATACTATAGGTAATATGATAAATCCAAACCTTAATGTGAGAGATATCTAATTAAGAATAATAATGAAATGTTCTACTGTAGAAGAATTTAAACAAATGGTTTCCTTATCAAGCAAAGTTTTCAAATTGAATGGATTTTTAAAATCATACTCCTATAGAAAAAAAAAACACTATGGTAGTTGCCGCCTCCATTTTTTGAAGAGTACAAAGTTAGTATTTGTGTTACAGCAAAATTTTGAACTGAGCTATATAATAATTGCATGGATAATGTTTATTATGGTTCAAATAGCAGATAAGGCATAAATTTTTACTTTTTCATTCTTAACCTACTTACTACAGTGTGTCAGACATTGTTAAAGTGGAATTAACAAGTTCAAATAAATATGGGTGCATTCTTATGCACAATTCTTTTTTTTCTATCTTGGATTCCTGATGGAGTTTATTGTTTATGGCAGTAACATGGAACTCCTAGTTGACCTTCAAGATGACATTTTATATAAAACTGAACTCAATTCAACCTATTAGAGGGAAGAAAAATGGTATTCCTGAGGATGACCAATTATAATATGGGATTGTTGCACCAAAATATTGTTAAAATGATTTAAATTGTTGAATTAACTAACTCTCATAGCACTTTTTCCTGAGCATTTTTTCATAGCCCTTACATTTACAGAATGCAAATTAGATGTTACCCATTGGCTTCTTGGGAAATGGGGCCAAGCCTTGATCCTTCACTGGGCTGATAGTGCCTTATGCATAATGAACACCCAATAAGCCATGGGAAATAGATAGCTGAATGGCTACTAACACTTCACAACCCCTTTTTACTTCTTTATTTTCAAGAGCACTAGACTTGACATTATAATACCCATATTTTAATATCAACTTCTTTAATTGCTAAATTATACCTTTCTTGGTTTTCATTTGATTTCCATGAACTTCAAATTCATCAAATAAATGGGGATGTGTTAGTTATCTTTATGTTACTGTAGCAAATATCTAAGATAGTCCACTTATAAAGAGAAAAGGTTTATTTTTAGCTCATTGTAAGGTTTCATTCGGTGCATGATTAATTGACCCAATCACCTTTGAACCCATGGCAAAGCAGCGCATCATTGATTGTAGTCACAAAGTAGTGGAGCAAAGCTGCTCACCTAATAGTGGGGAAGTGAAGTAAGGAGGAGGAAGGTACTGGGGCACCAATATTCCTTTTTAAGGGCACTTTCACAGTGCTTGGAAGACCTTCTACTAGGCTCTACTTTTTAAAGGTTCCACCACCTCCCAATATCACTGGGTTGGGGACCAAGCACATGGACCTTTGAAGGACACTTATTCAAACCATAGTAGGGAAAGAATCATTGCTCTCAAATAATGACTACAGGATAAGGTGAGAAAATATAAACTCTAGAGCTCTCTGTTGTTCTTGGAACTCAGGCACAGAAATATTTTCTGCATTATTGGAATGATAAGTTATCTTTTTCATCAGCAGCGCTTATATCACTTAATTAATCTTGATTGCTTACAATTAATTACAGAAATGGCACTCAGTAACAAATTTGCATGTCATCAATGTTTATTCTACAAATACTTTACGTAAGTCACTATTGATATTTTATACAATACATTGAAACAATATTCAAGTAAAACATGTATTTACTGATTTCAAACTTAAACTTAACATATGCCATTGGCTGGGAATTGTTAATATTATCTGAATTAGGTACTTCGTATGATGTGAAACCTAAGACTGAAAGTGTCAAGAAGCCACTGGTTTAAACCTTTCATAATAATAATAATATAGTACATTTCCATAATAGTCATATTTGTAGCTTGTGTTTATATCCTTTATCACATCTCCTTCATGGAAAAATTATCTGAAAGCTGTCTTCGTAGTTGCTACTGGCTCTAATTTTCAAAAGGAGGAAACTAAAGCTCGAGGAGGTTACATGTTCTACCCAAATCCATTATCTAATAAGTCATGGAGTATGTGGTCTAAAAGCCAGGTTCATTAACTCCAAATAATGAAATTTTTTGTATCAAGTCAGATCAAAAAAATGAAGTGAATACTTCTTAGTAATTGTATGTTTTCTTTTTCACATGTCACTCTACCAAGCATTACTAGGTTTTGTCAAAGGTATATTACTAATGAATAAAACATTTCAATAATTAGATCTTCCCTGATAGTATGCATTATGTCCTCCCTGATTATTTTTACACTATGCAAGACCATATTAAAACATTGACCCAAGAATGACTCTGTTCTTTATTGTCAAGAAGCAGATCCAGCAGCTTAAAATAGAATTACTTTTCTAAATCCATATGTTAATTATAAGGTTATTTCTGTAGAAAATTTGAAAAATTAATACCATTGGAACAATATTAAAGTAGTCTGAGATTAAACATTTTTCTTAAAGAATATGCATATATTAATATGGCACATTATTCATATCATATGAGGAGTGTCTTTCTGCTACATTATTTCCTTTACCCAAGTAGTTATTATTGATTTGCTATAAAATGGCAATGAAGGTTTTTAAAAAACATGTTAAATTATTAACAAAATGGATCTAGTTACCTACAGACTGATTTTAAACTAATAATTCTGATTTTTTTGCAGACCTATTCTGTGTTGGTTAATGTATTGGCCAGTTTCCAAAGGTATAATATCATTTGTTTCTCACAAAAATCCTGCAGAGTATACATAACCATTCCCAAGAGTCTTAATTTATTTTCTTTTGCTCTGACAGGATACAAGAGACTAGAGGGTTTATAAAGAAAAGAAGTTCACTTAGCTCACAGCTTTGTAGGTTAAGATGACCAAGAGCATAGAAATGGCATCTGATGAGGGCCTACATGCTACGTCATAACATGGTGGAAGGTGAAAGGGCAAGCAAGTGTGTGCAAAAGAGGAAGCAGGAGAGGCAGACTCACTCATTGTCATGGTATCACTTTTGATTAATGACATGAATACATTTACCAATCACTTCTCATTAAGCCTCCCCTCCCAACATCACTACATTGTGGATCAAGCTTCCAACACATGAATTAGGAGGATCCATCCAAACCATAGCACCAGTTTACAGAGAAAGAAACAAAATTTCAGAACTAACTTGCCCAAAAGCTGCCTGGAATAAGAGGCAACAATACAGTTATTACACAAGGTTGTTCAACTCCAGATCTCGTCTCATAACACCAAGTTGTCAGGCCTTGCTTACATTTTTGGCATCTCTGCTGAGCTGAGAGCCCCCCACAGTGACCTGGAGAAAGCTGGGGAGTAGAGTGAGAGGTTAATTAGTCCCCAGAATGAGACCTTAAATCAGTTTATACCGATACAGAGAGGCTTTGGTTTTATTACAAGCAGAACCAAATCACATGGTGTTGGAATATTTCTGAGGGTTAGAAACCCTGATTCTTATGCCAGTTCAGTGGACAACCAGCCAACAGTAGAGACTCAACCATGTTGCTTTTCCTAGTTAATCTGTCAAGTTGTTATGGTTTGGTGATAAAGTTTGATTTTTCAGTGAAGTCTTAGACAGATCTATCACATCAGTGCAGATAAATAGACAATAAATAGTTATACTGAAAAAGAAACACATAAATAGGATAGTAAATGGTTAAATGGATAGTTTAGGACAACTAACAGCACCTAATAGGAACCAAACAACTGAATTCTCCTAACTTACAGTGGGAATGGATTAAACTAATCAGACCATTGATTAAATTTGCACTTTATTTGGCCTCTGTGCTCACAGCCTTGGAATTAAATAATTGTGATTGAATGATTAAATAACCATGAAATATTAATCACATGCTTCACAGTTATTGTCCCTGATCATCTAAATTCCACTTTGATTATTGTGTGATTCAGTTTTCTGTTATTATAACAAAATACCAGAGAAAATTATCTTATTATAACAAAATAACATGATAAATTATCTTATAAAGGAAAAAGATTTATTTTGGCTCATAGTTTTGGAGTTTTTGGTCCATGATCAAGCAGCCACATTGCTTAGGTTTTCTAGTATGGGTGCGTGAGGGCAAAAGTTGGGAGTAGGTAGTGGAACAAAACTACTTACATCATGATCCAGGGAACACAAAAAAATAAGAAAAGGGGTGGGGTCCCAGAATTCCCTTCAAGGGCACACTGCCAGTGACCCAAGAACCTCTTTTTCAGCCCCACTTCCTTCTGATTCTACCACCTTGGTTCCACCACCTTCTGAGAGCACAACCATGAGGACCAAGCCTTTAACACATGGGAATATTGTCGAATATTCCACAGTATCTGCTGTAGTGTCTAGGATGATCTTTTATGGATATTACATGGTACCTAGTATAAAGGATATCTAACTCAACAGTAAAGAGTGAAATATCTGATGAGAATGCAAACCACACTTTAATGAATAGTTCTCTGTAGGTTCTTAAAACTGAAATCTAATCATAAATCAAGTGTTGTGAGAGTGATCTGTATTTACTGCATTTAGGCATCCAGGAAAAAATAGATTTTGACTGTAGTGGTGATCGTAGTTTTTACTTTTCTTCTTTTTTAAGAAACTATTGTTGTTTAGAGCAACAATATAGAATTATATTAATGTCATAAAACTGAGCTTCTCTGGCTTCTGCCATCTGTGCACACATGCTAAAGAAGGGTTCACTGACTCCTAAGAATGATTGGAGTCATTGTTTCTATGCTTAATCATTTAAACAAGTATAAGTAAATGTGCAACATCTTCATGCTGGCTCAAGTTCACTATCGATAGCTTATGTATATTACAAATTTTTTGAAGGCAGGATGTGACATTTTCATTTCCCAACAATGATATTAAGAAAGCTCAAAATTAACTGCTATGCTCAGTGGCTGGAACTTTCTTTAGTCTTAGGTTTCTAAGCCAATGATCTCTTTCCCTCTGGTTAAGAGGTGCTAAGTTCGGTATCCTTGTTTTAATGTTGTTATTCTTGTGGTCTTTGTTTTTACTGTAAGCTGTCCAATGGCTTTTTTAAAATATAGGAAAATATAAATAACAGATAAAGAATTAGTTAATCTGTCATGAACCAAGACAGTCTAACAACATGTCAACCTGATGGATTGGTTTCAAGTTTTACAGAGTATTAACTTGATATACACAATTGGAATAGGAACATTAAATATCTTTCATTTCTTTTCTTTTAATGTTCCTCCTATATTTATGCTCAAATCCCCTCCTATTCTTTCCAAAAACATTTATTTTAGCAAGTAATATGTGCTAGGACATGGAGACACAGGATAAAACAAAACAAGATTTAAAATTATTTCAGTTTGATCTGGTTGGAGAAGCAAACAGTGAATGTTGTAACAAAACTACAAAACAGAGCAACTTATGTGGGATGGAGAGTTAACCATGGAAGGAGGGTGCCAGAGAAAACTACCCAAATGGAGATAAAATTCTAAGAAGGAAATATGGTTATACACTTAGATGATCTTAGAAAACAGTGAGAGATAACTTTTCTAAATTGAAACTCAAAATTTTAACTTGAAAAATATTTATTAACTATCTTGTCTATACTTAGAATTTGATAAGTGCCATGAGGAATTAAAATTCTGAGAAACTCTAAGCCCTTGACTCTAAGTTCTTTACTTAAAAGAACATAAGACTTTATAAATAAACAAACTCTAAAGAAACCACAAATAATACAAGATTATGATCAAACAGTAAGATTAATGTCACATAAAAATGAATGCTAAATCAGTAGTTCCCAAAGGAGAGGATTTTATCCTGTTGAAAAAATACACATTCCCAGAATTTGAGGTATACAACCTGGTGAGGGGAGGTGGGTTTGTGTGGTTGAAAAAGTCAGGAATTGTAAGCAGATAGTTGGTTTTTTTAGAGTTGTTTGAGTTAAACATAACATAAGACAGCCTTCTTTACAAAAGAGACATTCATTTACTGGATGTAGCTAAAGTTTTCCTGTGAAATAAGATGCACACGCAAGTCATCTTCAGAACTAATGGGCTGGGTCTGATATTCACCTACACTTAGGGTTAGAGTTTACAATTCCCAGATTGAGAATGATAAAGTGCTTTCTGTAGGTTTCAGTCTCATTATTATGAATGAACATGTGAGGAATATGTTATATTTAATACTTCAGTAAAAGGTACATGCATCTCTTTTTAATTGTTACCCAATTATTTATTTGACTTTATAGCTACATAAATTGAAATTCTAATATAACACATCATCATTGTACTTAGAATTATTCCAAGAGACTTTGTAACTTAAATTTTACTAACATAAAGAAACTGCTATAATTTGGATTTGGGATGTAACCCTGAGTCTCTTGGTTTAAAGGCATAGTCTCCAGCTTGGTGCTATTGGAAGGTGGTGAAAACTTTTTTAAGAGTTGGGGCCTAGTATAGTTTAGGTCAATAGGAGAGTGCTCTTGAAGGAGATTGTGGTACCCCCAGAGCCTCTTATTCCTTTCTTTTGCTTCTTGGTCATGAGGTGAGAGCTTTGCTCTCCCAGGTGCTGCTGACATGATATACAACCAATGCACCATGGACTGAGACTTCCAAAACTGTAAGTCAAAATAAACCTTTTCCCTTTATGCATTTATTATCTCAGGTATTTGTTTTAGTAACAGAAAGGTGACAACATACCCTTAATATGTGCAATTCCAAAATTTTTTTTTTGATACCATGAATTGAGCTCAGGGTTACTTAACCACTGAGCCACATCTCCAGCCTTATTTATTTATTCATTCATTCATTCATTCATTCATTTTGATACAGAATCTCACTAAGTTGCTGAGTCTGATTTTGAACTTGCAATCCTCCTGCCTCAGCCTCCCAAGCCACTGAAATTACAGGTGTGCACCACCATGCCCAGCCTTCAAAATTTTTGACAGTGTCCAAGTCAATGTATATGTCATTAGTGATAAACAATAAGGAGCTTCATGCTCTTAAGAAAAGAGACTTCTTGACTTGTACTTATCAGAAATCACTAAGTTCATCTCTCAGTGATTGACAGGGGAGGCTTAGTTTCCACCAGAGGAACTAGAGTGAAAAGGGCAAGAGAACCCAATGGAAAAGGAATAAGTCAAGTCCACAAAACATGGATGGGTTGTATCCCCAGCATCTGATAAAGAAAAAAAAAAAAAGAAAGAAAGGAAAAGAAAATATGATTGAGGAGTCCCTCAGTGTGCAGAAGAGTCAATAAGATTCAAATCTCTCCAGACCAAAGAAGGAAAGGGAGGGAGTATAAAAGAATTATTCGGATCTTAATCAGTTGGGTATGAACAGACAGATAAGAATCTGCCAAGTAGCTATGGGAGGAAAAAAAAACAGTTTTGCTGATAGGTAGATTTAATAAATTGAACACGAGTTGTCATGAATCAATTTAGAAAAAGATATGATTACAACAAGCTAATTAAAGTTGCAAAGAACCATTGCCTCTACTTACAGTTTTATCATAGGAAATAGAATGGTTTGGGATTTATATAAACTCTTTTTGATTTACCTTATTGCATTCTTTGTATGTGAGAAGGGACAGAGCCTGAAGCATCACTTTCTGTGCATTTCCTATTCCAGGAGATCATTGCATGGACAGAAACCACAGAAGCTGCTAAGAAGAGAGAAAATCTGAATGCTTACTCCTTGCCAGGCAGTATGCTAAGATCTTTGCTTACATTCACATTTAATCCTCCACAGCAATCTCTCTGTTTCATATTGAGACTGTGGCTTCAAGGGGTTAAAGTCAAGGCTGTGTACAAGTGAACGACACAGATTGGAATCAAACGACAGGACTGATTTCAAAACCCAGGTTCTTAAAGCCACATTTCTGTAATCAGTTTGTTAAATGAACAGAATGCAGCTCTGCATAGGATCCCTGTTGATCACACTGTGCACCTGTTCTTTACTTCTCGTGAAGGATATATCTGTCCTTCTGGCCACTCTTTCATTTTAAAAGATACAGTTTGAGTATCACATGCAATTTAGAATTGGAGAGGTCCAATTTAGGCTTAGAAACCTTCAGGGGCAGAGGAAGGAGGCTACTCTATCTCCACTACTCCCTGTAGATCAGGTGGTCCCTATAGATCAAGTATAGGGGAAGGAGGGCTGCAGGTTGGGTTCCTCAGGAAGCAGAATCTGAGATGGAGATGGATGTTCAATGATTGTTCTAGGAATCAACACCAGTGGAAGGGATGAGTCAAGGGAGAACATGAGCATCGAAACAAGGCTTCATTCAGATGACCCCCATGGAGAGCCCCACAATGGTCTTCACAGGGATCCTATGCAGAGCTGCATTCTGTTCTGGAAGAACTGGGTTTGAAATAGGCAGTTGCAAGGGTGGCCTCTGACCTCAAGAGTATTTGGCATCCCATGGCATTATCTGTTAACGAGGTCTTTGTTGGCATTCTATGAAGTTAAGATCGTCTTTGACATATAGTATCATTAGACCACCTCTCCTACTTATCTGCCCAAATTGGCCTTGAAAATCCTTGTGGTTCTAATGCAAGGGGGACTGTTTAAAGATTACCCATAGTATAGAAAGTTCCTCCTCACTTCAAAGATTCATCAAAGTAAGAAAAAAAGGAGGTGGAGGAGGGGAAGAAAAAGAAAGGAAGAAGGGATATATGATGAGTATGGAAAATGTATTCCCAACAGACAGATTTTTCTCCCAAGCATTATCCCTGCTAAAGCTGAAGTCATATGCCAATGATGAGAAGGATATTGCCAAAACAGTAACAGATAGGACATGACCCAAATGACCCCTGCTGAATGTATTCCATCTATACGATGCCATCACTTATTTGATTTAGAGTGGACACCAGCTGTCAAAGTCTGTCCCAGATTGCTTGCTTGTTTTTAGCACAGTTTTGACAGAAGTTCCAACAAACATCGCACTTGAGCTAAGTATTGACTTTGGGATTAATTGGCTTTGGGAATTAATCCTTATCTAATCTTTACTTTATTTATCTGAAATGACTTCACATTTTATGACTCATTAACTTGATGCAGAAAAAGAGAGTGTGTCTATTTTTCTAACCAACCACATTAAAATTTCTAGTACTATATTAAACAGGGTGGCGAGAGTGGATATCCTTGTCTTGTTGTAGATTTCACAGGAAATGCTTTCAGTTTTCCCCATTCACTATGTTGTTGGCTTTAGATTTTTCATATCAAATTTCTAATAGTGATTTTTTTTCAGCTTCACAAAGTAGGGACTTTATTTGGCATACATGTGGTGCCATCACAGGTGTTTTTTTTTTTTTTAATATGAGTTCAACTCCATTCTTTTTCAGTCCCTTGCAAAGTAGCTGGTCATGATCTCGTTTTTCATTTAAATACATTATGAAATGCTTTTATATTCTGATCAGGGACTGCTTGATTCCAAAAACCTTGTAAAAAGACGTGGTAAAGATGGTAACCATAGCCACACAAGCACTTCCTATTGGGTAGCAAAGAAAGAGAACCTGTCTATTGTGTGAGAAAGTGATCAGGATTCACATATGACAGATACCACATTCTCTCATTTGTTGAATATCTCTGCCTTCCTATTCTTTCAAAATTATATATATATTTTTAATAATAATATTTACTAACAAATAGGGGTTGGGGATGTGGCTCAAGCGGTAGCACGCTGGCCTGGCATGTGCGGGGCACTGGGTTCAATCCTCAGCACCACATAAAATAAAGATGTTGTGTCCACCGAAAACTAAAAAATAAATATAAAAAAATATTTACTAGCAAATAATATATACACTCATAATTTTTAAAAACTTGTTATACTTTGAAGGCAAGAGCTTGAGAAATCGCCATGACAAAAAGATATTTACATTTTCTTTTCATCTGATGATTTCCCTCCAATCATTTGGGCCCTGCCTTCATTTACGCATTTTGGCTATTCTTCCCCTGACTATGATCACTAATTTTCATAAGATTAAATAGTCTATACAAAGGCAGTATAATCAACATACCTTAACCCTGCACAAATACACACATAAGTTTTAAAATACACTAGCAGGTGCACCAATCTAACTGGTAAGGGCAAAAATGACTTTGTTTTTTTTTTTTTGTTTTTTTTTTATTGGTTGTTCACAACATTACAAAGCTCTTGACATATTATATTTCATACATTAGATTGACATGGGTTATGAACTCCCAATTTTACCCCAAATGCAGATTGCAGAATCACGTCAGTTACACATCCACAATTTTACATAATGCCATATTAGTGACTGTTGTATTCTGCTACCTTTCCTATCCCCTACTATCCCCCCTCCCCTCCCCTCCCATCTTCTCTCTCTACCCCATCTACTGTAATTCATTTCTCTCTTTGTTTATTTTCCCATTCCCCTCACAACCTCTTATATGTAATTATGTTTAGCAATGAGTGTCTCCCTTCATTTCCATGCAATTTCCCTTTTCTCTCCCTTTCCCTCCCATCTCAAGTCTCTGTTTAATGTTACTCTTTTCTTCCTACTCTTCCTCCCTGCTCTGTTCATACTTGCTCTCATTATATCAAAGAAGACATTTGGTATCTGTTTTTTAGGGTTTGGCTAGCTTCACTAAGCATAATCTGCTCTAATGCCATCCATTTCCCTGAAAATTCTATGATTTTGTCATTTTTTATTGCTGCATAGTACTCCATTGTGTATAGATGCCACATTTTTTTTATCCATTCGTCTATTGAAGGGCATCTGGGTTGGTTCCACAGTCTAGCTATTGTGAATTGTGCTGCTATGAACATCGATGTGGCAGTGTCCCTGTAGCATGCTCTTTTAAGGTCTTCAGGGAATAGTCCGAGAAGGGCAATAGCAGGGTCAAATGGTGGTTCCATTCCCAGCTTTCCCAGGAATCTCCAAACTGCTTTCCAAATTGGCTGCACCAATTTGCAGTCCCACCAGCAATGTACAAGTGTACCCTTTTCTCCACATCCTCGCCAGCACTTGTTGTTGTTTGAATTCATAGTGGCTGCCAATCTTACTGGAGTGAGATGGTATCTTAGGGTGGTTTTGATTTGCATTTCTCTGACTGCTAGAGATGGAGAGCATTTTTTCATGTACTTGTTGATTGATTGTATATCCTCCTCTGAGAAGTGTCTGTTCAGGTCCTTGGCCCATTTGTTGATTGGGTTATTTGTTATCTTATTGTCTAGTTTTTTGAGTTCTTTGTATACTCTGGATATTAGGGCTCTATCTGAAGTGTGAGGAGTAAAAATTCGTTCCCAGGATGTAGGCTCCCTATTTACCTCTCTTATTGTTTCTTTTGCTGAGAAAAAACTTTTAAGTTTAATTAAGTCCCATTTGTTGATTCTAGTTGTTAACTCTTGTGCTATGGGTGTCCTATTAAGGAATTTGGAGCCCGACCCCACAATCTGTAGATCTGAGCCAACTTTATCTTCTATCAGACGCAGAGTTTCTGATTTGATATCAAGCTCCTTGATCCATTTTGAGTTAACTTTTGTGCATGGCGAGAGAAAGGGATTCAGTTTCATTTTGTTGCATATGGATTTCCAGTTTTCCCAACACCATTTGTTGAAGATGCTATCCTTCCTCCATTGCATGCTTATAGCCCCTTTATCAAATATAAGATAGTTGTAACTTTGTGGGTTAGTCTCTGTGTCCTCTATTTTATACCATTGGTCCACCCGCCTGTTTTGGTACCAGTACCATGCTGTTTTTGTCACTATTGCTCTGTAATATAGTTTGAAATCTGGTATCGCTATACCGCCTGATTCACTCTTTCTGCTTAGAATTGCTTTTGCTATTCTGGGTCTTTTATTTTTCCATATGAATTTCATGATTGCTTTATCTATTTCTACAAGAAATGCCGTTGGGATTTTGATTGGCATTGCATTAAATCTATAAAGAACTTTTGGTAATATCGCCATTTTGATGATGTTTGTTCTGCCTATCCATGAACAGGGTATATTTTTCCATCTTCTAAGATCTTCTTCTACTTCTCTCTTTAGGGTTCTGTAGTTTTCATTGTATAAATCTTTCACCTCTTTTGTTAGGTTGATTCCCAAGTATCTTATTTTTTTTGAGGATATTGTGAATGGAATGTTTTTCCTCATTTCCATTTCAGAAGTTTTGTTGCTGATATACAGAAATGCCTTTGATTTATGCGTGTTGATTTTATATCCTGCCACTTTGCTGAATTCATTTATTAGTTCTAGTAGTTTCTTTGTAGACCCTTTTGGGTCTTCTAGGTATAGAATCATGTCATCTGCAAATAGTGATAATTTAAGTTCTTCTTTTCCAATTTTTATGCCTTTAATTTCTTTCGTCTGTCTAATTGCTCTGGCCAGTGTTTCGAGAACTATATTGAATAGAAGTGGAGATAGAGGGCATCCCTGTCTTGTTCCGGATTTTAGAGGGAATGCCTTCAACTTTTGTCCATTCAGAATGATGCTAGCCTGAGGCTTAGCATAGATAGCTTTTACAATGTCAAGGTAAGTTCCTGTTATCCCTAGTTTTTCTAATGTTTTGAACATAAAGGCATGCTGTACTTTGTCGAATGCTTTCTCTGCATCTATCGAGATGATCATATGGTTCTTATCTTTAAGTCTATTGATGTGGTGAATAACATTTATTGATTTCCGTATGTTGAACCATCCTTGCATCCCAGGGATGAATCCTACTTGATCATGGTGCACTATTTTTTTGATGTGTTTTTGTATTCGATTCGCCAGAATTTTATTGAGGATTTTTGCATCTAGGTTCATTAGAGATATTGGTCTGTAGTTTTCTTTCTTTGAGGTGTCTTTGTCTGGTTTCGGGATCAGGGTGATGTTGGCCTCATAGAATGAATTTGGAAGAGCTCCCTCTTTTTCTATTTCCTGAAATAACTTGAAAAGTATTGGTATTAATTCTTCTTTAAAGGTTTTGTAAAACTCCGCTGTATACCCATCCGGTCCTGGGCTTTTCTTGGTTGGTAGTCTTTTGATGGCTTCTTCAATTTCATCTATTGATATTGGTCTGTTCAGATTGTCTATATCCTCCTGACTCAGTCTGGGCAAATCATATGACTTAAGAAATTTATCGATGTCTTCACTATCCTCTATTTTATTGGAATATAGATTTTCAAAATAATTTCTAATTGTCTTCTGTATTTCTGTGGCATCTGTTGTAATATTGCCTTTTTCATCCCGTATGTTAGTAATTTGAGTTCTCTCTCTTCTTCTCTTCGTTAGCATGGCTAAAGGTCTGTCGATCTTATTTATTTTTTCGAAGAACCAACTTTTAGTTTTGTTAATTTTTTCAATAGTTTCTTTTGTTTCAATTTCATTAATTTCCGCTCTGATTTTAATTATTTCTTGCCTTCTGCTACATTTGCTGTTTTTTTGCTCTTCCTTTTCTAGGGCTTTGAGTTGGAGTGTGAGCTCATTTATTTGTTGGTTTCTTCTTTTTTTGAGGAATGACCACCAGGCGATGAACTTTCCTCTTAAAACTGCTTTCATTGTGTCCCATAGATTCCGATATGTTGTGTCTGTATTTTCGTTTATCTCTAAGAATTTTTTGATTTCCTCCTTTATGTCTTCTGTAACCCATTGATCATTCAGTAACATATTGTTCATTTTCCATGTGATGTAGGATTTTTCCTTCCTTCTTTTATCCTTGATTTCCAGTTTCATTCCATTATGATCAGATAAAATGCATGGTATTATCCCCACCCCTTTATATTTACTGAGGTTTGCCCTATGGCATAATATATGGTCTATTTTTGAGAAGGATCCATGTGCTGCTGAGAAGAAAGTATATCCATTTGATGATGGTTGATATATTCTATATAAGTCAGTTAAGTCTAGGTTATTGATTGTGGTATTGAGTTCTATAGTTTCTTTATTTAACTTTTGTTTGGAGGATCTGTCCAATGGTGAGAGAGGTGTGTTGAAGTCTCCCATAATTATTGTGTTGTGGTCTATTTGATTCTTGAATTTGAGGAGAATTTGTTTTGTGAATGTCGCAGCACCATTGTTTGGTGCGTAAATATTGATAATTGTTATGTCTTGTTGGTGAATGGTTCCTTTTAACAGTATATAATGACCTTCTTTATCCCTTTTGATTAACTTAGTCTTGAAGTCGATTTTATTCGATATGAGGATGGCCACCCCTGCTTGCTTACGAGGACCATGTGCGTGGTATATTTTTTCCCATCCTTTCACCTTCAGCCTGTGTATGTCTTTTCCCATCAGATGTGTCTCCTGGAGGCAGCATATTGTTGGATTTATTTTTTTAATCCATGATACCAGCCTATGTCGCTTTATTGGAGAGTTTAAGCCATTAACATTCAGAGTTACTATTGATATGTGGTTTGAACTTCCATCCATGTTTGATTGTTTATCCTTTTTTTAAAAAAAAAAAATTTAGTTTGTCTCTCCATGATTGTCTTTCCCCTTGCCCTCTGTCTTTACTGCGGCACTTCCCACTGATGGTTTTGGTTATTGTTTTTCATTTCTTCCTCGTGTAGTGTTTTGCTCAAAATGCTTTGCAATGCTGGTTTTCTGGCTGCAAATTCTTTTAACTTTTGTTTATCATGAAAGATTTTTATTTCGTTGTCATACCTGAAGCTTAATTTTGCTGGATACAGAATTCTTGGTTGGCATCCATTGTCTTTCAGTGTTTGAAATACATTGTTCCATGACCTTCTTGCTTTCAGTGTCTGTGATGAAAAATCCGTGGTTAACCGTATTGGTTTACCCCTAAATGTAATCTGTCTCCTTTCTCTTGTAGCTTTTAATATTTTCTCTTTGTTCTGTATATTGGATATCTTCATAACAATGTGTCTTGGCGTTGGTCTACTGTGATTTTGTGTGCTCGGTGTCCTGTATGCATCTTCAATTTGTATATCTGTTTCCTTTTTTATTTCTGGAAAGTTTTCTGTAATTATTTCCTTCAGTAAGTTTCTCATTCCCTTGGTTTGAATCTCTGTACCTTCTTCTATCCCGATGACTCGCAAGTTCGGTTTCTTAATGTTATCCCATAATTCTTGGATGTTTTTCTCGTGATTTTTTACCAGCCTTTCTGAGTTGGCTAGACTCTTTTCAAGATGGTGTATTTTGTCTTCATTATCTGATGTTCTGGTTTCTACTTGCTCCACTCTGTTAGTGATACTCTCAATTGAGTTTTTAATTTGGTTTATCGTTTCCTTCATTTCTAGAATTATTGTTTGATTATTTTTTATAGACTCTATCTCCTGATAAAGATGCTTAACTTCTTCTTTTATCTGTTTGTGAAATGCATTCTCAATGTGTTCTTTCGCTGCTTGAATTTGCTGTCTTGTATCCTCTTTAAGGTTCCATTCCATCTGTCTTAGGTGTTCCTTGAGTTCTTTATATGACCATTTTTCTGATGACTCTAGGTCCTCCTGAATATTTAGGCTATCCTGCGTTGTTTGTACTCCTTTTCTTCCTTGTTTTTTGAAGCTGCTCATGTTGTTTCTTGTTCTGTTTGACTGCTGAGTTACTGTTTACTCCTATAAATTAGTTTGATGCTTGGGAGGAAAGGTATTTGAAGGGAAGGGAAGAAGTCTCTAAAGAGAATGAGAGTAGGCAGGTAGAATTCAAGAAAAAAGGGGGGATAAGAAAAATGAGAAGACTAAAGAAGAAAAAGAATAGGAACTAAAAAAGAAAAAGATTTTAAAAAAATAATAATAATAATTAAAAAAATTTAAGTTAAAATTAGTAGAAAAAAAAATTTAAAAAATATTTTGTAAAAAAAAAATTAATAAAACAACAAGAAAGAAAAAAATGAAAATGAAAGAAAAACCTAAATCAAAAAAAAAAAAAAAAAGAAAAAAAAAAAAAGGAGAAAAGAAAAAGAAAAAAAAAACCTAATAACTGCAGTCTTAGAGTTTGATTAACTTCTCTTCCAGTAGATGGCGCTGTGCCCACCAGGTCAAGTTTCTCCTGTCAATACGCGGGAACCAATCACTGTGCAGCAGCTCCTCCCAGACTAGGCGAGTCTCCAATCCTGAGTGTCTAGGGCCTCCTCTTGTGTCTAGTCACTTCCCACTTTTTCTCTAGCCAGGCCCCTCTCACCACAATACTGGCTACACGCCAAGTCTGCTGCTCCCGGGAGCCCTGTTTTCATGAACGACTGGGCACACTCTTCCAGTTTGCCATTCCCTCAGACCCTAAGCTTGTAGAGTTTGGGGCTGAGAATCCTCAGCGGCTTTTACTTGCCCTCTGGTATCCACTTCCCGTAGGTGGTGCAAGAGGCCTCAGCAATCAGCCCAGGTGGGAGCGGTATTTCCGCTTGCGAGACCCGCACCACCTCTGATTCCCTCGGGCTGGCTGAAGCACTCACAAAGAGAGCTGGGAGGTGCCCTTAGGGGAGAGCTGGGAGGGGCTCTTAGAGTTTTCCCGATGTGTGGAGAGGCAAGGCTATGGGATCACACACCTGTTTCAACAAAGTTATCTCCGCAGCAGTCTGATGACACGGTTTCCCTTTGCCGGGAGACTAATTCTACGGGTGGGTCCTTCTCTCCCAAGCCCCGTTTCAAACCTGTGGCCACTACTTATGAAGGCTCGGTAGGCATTTACCTTCGTAGGATGAGAAGGGCTGACCCGTTGTTTCAGCGGGATGAATTAATGCCGAGTCATAGCTGTTTGTCTGCGGGAAGCAGGTGACCGGGAGTTTGAATTCAGCGGGCCAGAGCTCAGTGCGTGTTCTCGGATCACTTGGATTTTAAATTGTCGCTCATCTTATCAGCTGTTTCATATAATTCGGCAGCTCAATCGCGCGGTGAAGCGTCTGCTCTGTGGTGCTCTGTGGGAGGCGGCGGCAGCAGCGGCGGCGGCAGCGGCGGCCTTCGCAAAAATGACTTTGAATATCAAATGATTTAAAACACAGGCATACCTATGTTTTAAAGTCTCCATTCACTTCTAATAATTCCTTTGGGACTTAGCAGAGAAACAGTTCAATTCTCACTCTGTGAACCAGGGTGTTAAGAACACCTTAGGCATTGTACTCAGCCTTCTGCCATAGCAGGTGCAAAGTCATTGAGGATATCAGGCAACACCTTCTGTATACTGGAAGAGAAAATCTCTTAAAAAGGAGTATAGGGCATACTGTATTATAAGCATCACTATGAGTTGTGTTGATAATGACATACATTGGAACAGTACTTTACATTTTAAAATGGCTTTAACCAATCATTCCAAAAAGCACAATTGATCAGCTCTATAAAATATGCTAGAAACTTCCCTTCCCCAATCATAATAAATGCAAAGTATATAGGAGCAACTGACTCCAACAAATACCACTGGACCAAATATCTGGCCATGCATGGGTCCCATCCAATTGAGAATTCCCAGTAATCCATGTCTGAACTGGAAAACCCAGTCTCAATCCTATTGTGACTTTTCTCTCATCCGTCAGGAAGAAGTATTTCTTCCCTTGACCAAAGCTTCCTTTTTTTATATTGCCTTGGTTACAAAAGCACATTTTATTTTAAATGAAGATCCATTCATTTCCTTGGCCATCATGAAATAATAAGTGGTAGGGCAAGGAGCCAGTATGCATAACCAGTCTGGGCTAACATATTGGTAGGGTCAAGAAACAATTTCCAATTTCCAAATATGCTAGTGCTAAAAAAATAAAACCACAGAGCAAATATATTTCAAGTACAGATCATACCCAAGTAAAAACCACCATCTAGAGGTCACCAAAAGCATACCCTGCCTTCCACATGCTCCTCCAGCACAAAGGAGAAGCAGAGGAAATCTCTGTGTGTGATAGCCCAAAGATTGGTTGCAGGTAGAAGCTCTGGAACCCTTTGTCATTAAGAAGTAGAAGATTTTTATTTGTGCAAGTTCCCACAAATATCATGGGGTTTTAAGTCACTGGAAATCATTGGGGATTCTCTCCTCTGTCGTTAAGTTAAAGCATTCCATTTCTTATTATATATCTTTAAAGTAGAACTGACTGGCCAAAAAGAGAAAGAACAATGAATATCACCTTTTTGTGCTTTTCAGAAGGAAGGATCTTTACAGTCACAATGAAATGACAGTACTATCTTGAACTGGTAGGGAAAGTGGCAATTATATTTCAATGCTTATAGAAGGAGCAATGGGAAATGCAGCAATTACAAATTTAGCTGCCTCAAAATGTGATCAAGAATTGAAGAACAGAAGGACATCACTGTTTTACAAAGACACTGAGTTCCTTACAACGTGCCGCCACCACTCCGCCGCTCTGGCTGCATGCTATCTGCCTTTGCCTGTGCCACCTCTTTTCTCTCTTGAGATGGACGTGCATTGGCTGAGTGTCAACACTCTTTATGTCTTACACTGCACCTCGTGTAGTTTTAGAAGAAAAAAAAAAACAGAGAAAACAATTATCATGGGGGCTCACATGCTGAAACAGTGAGGGAAATAAAGTTTCCAGCAGGTAGGAATGGTAGTACAATTTGTTGATTTTAAATAGCTGCATTAATGGTGAAGCAATGGGTAGATAAGTTACTGTTGCATATTCTGTTCTCTGAGAAGGTAAAACATGCAGGATGAGGAGGAAGAAAGAAAAAGGTGAGAAGAATAGATGGAACTTTATGATCAATATCATAATATCAATATCATCTGCTAAAAAGGAGCTTAGGCATGAAGCAGGTTACCTTGGGAAAAAAGGGAAAAGGGACAAAGATAAAACTGAAGAAGTTTATCACTTAAAGTTTCTCAGTCTCTTTGAGTGTCTTTCTCAGATCAGATCTCTCTCTCTCTTTCTCTCTTTCTTGCTTTCGCCCTCTGTTCTCTTTTATATTATAGAACTACTTTAGGAATCTATGGATTCTAGACCTTGAAATTTTTATTGCCTCTTACAAGTTCAAAAGCTGGGAATCATTTTCAAAGATCATTGCTTTCATTTATCAGCCATTTCTTTTTATTTGCCTCTTCCTGTCTCTCATCCTTATTTGCAGACCTTTGGATGTAGCAATCTGAACTCCACAGATAGGCTATCTAGAGAAAAAGAGATGAAATTATTTTAAGAGACTCAACAAAAAATCTTCTGGTAAAAATACTTCAAAAGGGATTCCCTGTTACATTATATTATTTCCATCACAGAGTCCCCTTAGGGATACACATGACACCTAAGAAATGATAATCATTTACCAAAAGAGGCTACACAAAGCATTTAATTTTGAGACTTGCCAGGAAAGCCCAGAGCAATGTGTGAATATAAGCAATGTGAAGTCAGCTTTAAGTGGTAGCACTTATTTTTAGAGTCAATCACAGTGTTATGGCTTACTTGGACAGGAAATACATATAAAAAATTCAATACTCACTATGATGATATCATAGTAAGTAAATACATGTATCTTGGTTTAAATGTAATTGCTCACCAGGTCAAGACTCAGTCATAAAGAATATTAGAGTTCCATCTCAAGGGACAAGTTTTGTTTGTAGAATCTTCTATGGTTTACAGGCAGTGTCATGCTGGAGCTGGTGCCTACAGCATTGCACATCTCTTCCTGATTCTACATTCAGTGGTTTTAGGTTGGTGGCCTGAAATCAGCAATGATGGGAGTACTTATAACATGGTAATCAGCAAACACCATACATCCTACACATCTGGACTTCCCCCAGCCCTCAGCCCCCAAAAGCAGGTTGTTAAAAACATTTATAGACACTACTATTGATGAAGAAAACATGGCTCATTTTGACTTCAGTACAACACGACAGTCCTATTTCATTAAAATATTTTGTCATAGGACTGAGGAGGTAGCTCAATAGTAGAGCATTTGACTTCCCAGGCATGGGTGGGAGGCCCTGGATTCCATCCCCAGCACCCTCTGAAAAAAAATGAGGTCATGTTTTGCACAGATGTGGGTGAAGATCAGCATGCTGTTTATCTGACTAAAATAGTCACTCCTGATGAAAATGAGCCCTGGGATATTATCTTTTTGATCAAGATATTAAATAGCTACAGCATTTACCTTGTCTGTCACTATGCAGAAGAATTAGTAGAAGTGAGCAGAAAACCTAAGTGCTGCAACCAGTGCCACCTTTGCTTCCTGAGGGATGATGGGTTCCCATCAATGGTGTGGATACAAGATGTCTTTTCTCAGGACCCCGTGTCACCCATAGCACTGGAGCTCCACACTGTTTGCACCTTGGATTTTACCATTTCCCCTTTCTTTGAAAATAAACTCAGAGATTCACAGACACCACTTCTCTTATTAGCATACATTACATTAGCAATCTTTAGCAATGTTCCTAAACTCCAATTTTGCTTTCTTTTTTTTTTTAAAGAGAGAGAGAGAGAGAGGAGAGAGAGAGAGAGAGAGAGAGAGAGAGAGAGAGAGAGAGAGAGAGAGAGAGAATTTTTAATATTTATTTTTTAGTTCTCAGCGGACACAACATCTTTGTTGGTATGTGGTGCTGAGGATCGAACCCGGGCCGCACGCATGCCAGGCGAGCGCACTACTGCTTGAGCCACATCCTCAGCCCAATTTTGCTTTCTTAAATGAAAATCTGAAGGCATTTGGAATTGACAGAGACTAAAGCTCAGAATCTTGGGATCAAATGACCAAAATAAATAAATCAGAACTTATCAATGCTTTGAGTTATCTAAGAAAATACAAACTGTATTTGACTTTCAAGAGTTAAAACAAATTGCCCTGGGAGTGAGAGGAAAGGAAGGTTGAGCAGATGATGTTTTGGAGGTCACAGGGACAATCCTGGTTTATTTTACTGAGACGCAATAAAGGAAAATCTGATGTCACAAATGCAGTTTGTCTGAAGCACAACAAGCCACTCTCCTCCCTGTAAATCCCACTGGCAAGTACAGCCGTGGGTCCTCACAGATGGCTTCCAAAGCATGTCTCTGGCTCAGTTATCATTAGTCATTGTAGTGGGTTGTTTGGGACTTGTTTTACGTGCAAGAACAAAAGGTTTTATTTTTAGTTTCACTTTATTCCAATTTTGCAAAGCTGAGCCTTCAAATTCAAGGACAGTGAAATGGCTTTCATTTATTCTCCTCCTTTATTTAAAACCTTCATATCTCCATGTTTTCTCGTTTATCTACTCATGTGTGATACTTAGCATATGCCATCATGTGTAGATTCATACATTTATCTTGTCCTGCATGTTTGTGTGTGTGTGTGTGTGTGTGTGTGTGTGTGTGGAGGCGGGGGGTACTGTATCTTATTCACTTTATATCCATAGTCATTCTGGAATAAGATCCTGTTGGGTTTTTATAAGCAGCACTAATTTGATCTTCTTTTTATTTTTTTAGAAGAACTTTATCCATCTATTATCAATTAGATAAATATATTAAACACATGAAATTAGAGCTAGATCTATATATGCATGGAATCTAAGAAATCATTTTACTTTAGATCTTATGACTGTAAATCTTTAGTTTTCAAATGAGAGATTATTATTTGGTTTATTATGTTCATTATATGCTTTATTATTATCTTAAGTTCTTAGTTCTCTTCTTGGTATATAGTTGATTCTCAGTAAACGTTCATCTCTTTCCATTCCCCCGAAGGATTACACTTGAGTTGGCTCTGATTTTAGATGTTCTCTTACACTGTGCCTTACACAATGAACCCTGTATCCATCCCACCCCCATTTCCATGATCATGTTTGTGACCACAGAGAACACATATGGACGGTAAGATTTAAAGGTTGGCTCACAAGCTCCAGGGGCCAATAGATCTTGTTTGAACCTTGGTTCTCTCATTAATTTGTTTTAATTTCAACCAGCAATTTGCCTGTCTGAGTCTCAGGTTTGAAGACATTAAAAAGGGGCGGGGAATCTGTAATCACCTATTAGGTCTTGGGTTAGGAGACAGCAGTCACACCCACTTGGATTCCAGAGTCTCATGATCTGGTTAATTTAATCTTGAAGTACCTCCATTTAGTTCCTTATAGATACACTGGTGTCATTAAAATAATTAAAAACTTAGAAATTCTTGTTCTTGCTTATCAAAATTCTTACCTGGAATGTATAACATAAGTGACTGATGGCCTCAAGGACCTGTGCTATTCCTATCAATAAAAGCAATCCTCACGACTGGTTTGCAGTAAGCTCCTTCTTGTTCTTCTTCTTTTTTTTAATCTATAAAACCAGACCCCTCAGTCCCAGTTTTGTGAGCATTTATTCTTAGTAACTGGAATTTGTAGTTTTTTTTCCCCCCCGAGGGTGCTCAGTTTGATTGGAATAAATCCTGTTCTGACACTGCCTCAACTTACCTTTTAGGTTGATGGGGTTTTTTTTTTTATCTGCAAAATGAAGATAATCCAGGGGGTGGCTGCAAAGATTAATATAGATGACGTAGGTCCAGGCTTTAATACCTTATCCCAAATGGCATTATTAGCACAACTTCTAGAAGTTTCTCTGTACAGACAGGCCAAAGGATGGTTCTTTTCCCTATCCTCTCAATTTGGTGGTCCAGAGAGGAGTAGGAGATGAATTGGGCAATGGAACTGGGAATCCAGTAGAAAAATCTCAGGAACTCAAAGTTTGAATTCAAAATAAATTTCATATTCATGTTCTATGCCCTTCTCTGGATCCTGTGGCATCTGTGCCTTGGAACTTGTTTCCTCCTCTGTCCTCTAATTCCTTTCCCCATGTCCCCCATACACTTATCATATCTAGTCATGGTCTATCCCCACAGGTCTAAAAATAACCTCTTCCATCTTTCTAGGAAAACTCTACTTTATCTCATTCTGACACCTTTCAAATCATTATCTGTCATATAGTTCTCTCAGCTAATACCCAGTATCTAAAGGCTCCTGGATCAGCCTGGAGGGTGGGTGGATCTGAAGAGGTAGAAAATAGGTCCTGCTTCAGGTGGACTTTAATGGCCAACTGTCTCATTGGCTGTCTCTTTCAGAAATAGTAGCAATGAGTAGAAGATACAGGGACACAGCATTAAGTTCAATTAGGGAAAATTTTCCACATTTGAAGATTGACTGTGGTTAGGGGCAATAAATTCTTCAACACCAAAAAACATTCAAGCCCAGGCTGAGAGACCACTGCTGAACAAATTTAAATATTGGGAGGAAGAAGTAGTGAGATGATAAACCCTCAGTAACCATGATTCTATTAAAATTTCATGTTACTTCGGTAGTATGATTATTTTAAAATTTTAAAATTCAGCCGGGCATGGTGGTACACACCTGTTATCCCAGTGGCTCGAGAGCCTGAGACAGGAGGATTGTAAATTCAAAGCCAGCCTCAGCAATTTAGCAAGGCCTTAAGTAACTTTGAGAGATACTGTCTCAAAATAAAAATTTTAAAATATGGGGCTATGACTCAGTGGTTAAGCACTGAGTTCAATCTCTGGAACCAAAAAAAAAAAAAAAAAAAAAAAAACAAGACAAAATCCCCCCACACCATTCTAAAATTCAAATATTTTTCAGAAAGATGAGTAGTCTATAACACACACAACACACTTTATTTACAGTTGGCCCTCTTTTTCCAGTCTGAAAAGGGTACAATGAAAAAAACTCCAACAAAAACAAGAACTTCCAACTTTATTTAAGAAAAAAAAAGTGCTTCAGAACAATGAGGGACACATTCAGAGATTAACTGCAGCTCTTCATTTAGTTAATCCTCTTTATCATGAAAAGCAGTTCTGCCATTTCCTTTGGAGACTGAGCAGAAACATTTGTTAATAAAAAAAAATCCACTTTGCATGTTCCTATTGCCTAAATCCATTTCTGTAGGTCAACTTGATTTGAATGACAGGAATCTGCCCGGGTTGTGAATGGACCCAATAAATTGGAACACTCTTACTTTGGGGAAAATAGAAATCCCAGTGTTGAGTGCATACTTGGAATCAGGCTGGTCTCCTGAGACTAGCATAGATACTTTATTACTATGTTCAATTTAAGGCCCATTTTTCGTTTGATGCTTGAATCTGTACTCCTAGGGTTCATAGGTCTTCTACAATTTTTATGCAAAATATGATTCAGCAACACTCATTGAATACTTTCTAGGTATAAGTCACTATGGTAGGCCTAGGGGAAAGAGAAAACTCAGAAATAAAAAGTTAAATGATTTGGTTGCTGCCTCAAGGAATTTAAAAATCTACCAGGCGAGGAACTAATATCAGTTAGATTATTGATTTGTTTTATTGAATTAAGATACTTTAACCAGTAGTTGTAAAAAGAATACTGAAGAGAAATATTCTTAAGGAGTGAAACTGGAAGATATTACACTAAGTGCTAATAGTCACAGTGTTGGACATTCAGATTCAAAGTGATTCATTTTTATTTTGCTCTTTCCGCATTTCCTTCAATAAGATTATAATTTTTAAATAATGAATGAAAATGCATATACATTTAAAAATTCTTCTGGAGGAAATTTTCTCCCTAGAAACATAGCTGTCATGCATATTGGACAAGAACTTCAGAGACAAGGAAATATAAAGTTGAAATAAAAATCCACTATGAATGGAAATTGCAAAAATAATGGTTCTGTAGGTACTTAGGTACACACATGCATGCATGAATACAAGAAGGGTTGTATAGATGCATACAAAGCACATACGTTCACTTCACAAGCAAGTATGTATATGATATTCATACATATGTACATACATATATTCATTGCCAGCTCTAGATTGTTCAAAAAATGATGATAGATGTTTTGATTTTCTGTTCCTTGGGCCTCTTTTTATGCTAATGATTAGAAAGAGAGAATGACCAACTATCCCTTTCTACATTTATTAACACTAACAGCTATGGTGAAGAATAGACAACTAATTGGTGAGAACCCTAGAGAGACAGACCCCATGGATAAAAAATTATGCCAGAATTGGCTGGTTTGAGGGCACTAGGAACACTCCAAGGAAGTTTGATCTGATTTTCCCTTTGCCAAAAGGGACCTTAGGTCAAGGCAAAGAGTAGCACCTTTGACTATGTTATCAGTGTAACGAAAGGAGGCAAGGTGGCTGAGAAGAAGGAACACACTTGCAAATTTTAGCCTCTGGATAACTAGAACCAAAACGTCAGTCTTTGGATACAGATCTTCCCATAAATTTAGTGAAATCCATTTTGAGAACCATCCACAAATATGTACCTAAACATTTCTCTTCCTTTGTTCTAGGGACCCCGAATCCAAGTCTTTTGGCTTCAAACACCCTGGCTCTTTTCAATGTGAATGAGAACCTACTAAGACCAAGATGGCCAGGAATAGAGCATTCACTGATATTAAGTTACCTTGACAATTTTAAAATAGAAGAGGCCATGGGAGAAATAAGTTTGAGGACTCTTTAAAAAGGGCTGATATCTCCATTGGTTTGTGAATTTTAGCCCTCATCGTCTGTGCTCTGTTAGCACAGGGAGGCTGCAACAAATACAGGGGCAAAAACTGCATAAAGCTCCACAGTGAAGCTCAGTGGTGAGGCACAGGGATGTAGCAGTGAATCCTGTCCCCTCCTTTCACCTTCAGACTAAAGTGGTGAGTGGAGGCTGCATCTCCAGGTACTGATTAGTCATCATAGGACGATGGCCTGGCCCCCTGTGCCTAGCCCTATTCTCCTCAAGTGCAGGGGGCAACTACTCCAAATGATTTCATTACCATGTAAGTCATACTATACCACATTCAGGGTCCCACTTCCTGCTGAACAAAGCATTACTCAAGCTGACTCAGGGCCTTCAGGGAATAATATTTCTGGAATATAGCTGGCCCAGTGATGTGCACCCATGATTTCAGCTACTTGGGAGGCTGAGGCAGGAGGATCACATGTTTGAGGCCAGAAATTTGAGACCAGACTGGGCAATACAGCAAGGCCCTTTTGAGGAAAGAAGAAAGAAAGAAAGAAAGAAAGAAAGAAAGAAAGAAAGAAAGAAAGAAAGAAAGAAAGAAAGAAAGAAAGAAAGAAAATGGGGAGGGAAGGAGGTAGGGAAAGGAAAGGAAAGGAGGGAGGGGGAAGGGAAGAAATAGGGGAAAAAGAAAGGGAGGGAAAGAGAGAGAGAAAGAAAAGAGAGAGGGGGAGATAGGAAGGGATAAATGAAGGAAGATTTCTATAATACGATGCATTGTAGATAAAAGAAACTGAGAATAAATCCAAAACCAATGCTGTAAAGAATGATAGACTACTTACCCTACATGGAATATCTCTATTTATTTCTGGTAAAATGAATCTGCTAGCCTATAAATTGAAATGACCAGAGGAGGAGACTTCATTTTTTCCTCTTATCTTGCCACCCCTTCTTGGGTATATTGGTGGAAATAATGAGATGAGCCAGGTCCTAAATGTCATGGTTAAAAGATTTGCAACCTTATCCAACCTTTGGATTATTCCCTTTCTCCCACAGCTGAAGAGAACCTGTGCCTCATTACCTACCCATTGGACAGTGTGGAGGCGTAGATAAACTTTTCATTCCCACTCATGTCAATTTAATATTGATAAATGTAAGCTTAACCCTGAACTGGGGAGTTAATAGTCTATAAATATATCGTAATTTATAGGGGTAATTGTGGTGGAAAAGACTATAAAAATGCTTCCCTTTGAAGTTAATTCTTAGTCAGAAATGAAATCTGAGTTTTTTGAGCCAAAAAGTTTTATTTAGGTTACAATTCTTTTTATAACTTGCTAAATGTGTCTACATATGGAAGGCTATATTTTTAAAAAGTCAAATACTATAAAGATAAAGAAGAAAACAATGGTTACCAGGGATAGGAAGGCAGAGGAGGAAATAAGATGTAGATGAGAGGATGCAAAGGAGCTGAGATGTGGGATGAAGAAGACTAGAGATCTAACGTATAACATGAGGACCATAGTCAATTTTAAAAAGTATCAAACTAGGTATTTTTTGCTCAGTGAGTAGATTTTTGCTGCTCTTGCCACATACACACAAAATGGTATCTGTATGAGATGCTGGCTATGTTGATTTGCTTCACAATAATAACCATTTTACTATCTATATGTGTCCCATAGTATCATGTTGTGTATCTGAAATAACATAACATTTTATTTTTAAAATGTCAATGCATTTTTAAAGAATAAAATACAAAGCAAATGCACATGTAATCACCATCCCTGCTACAAAGCAACACTGCCCACAACTAAATAACATTGTCTTCTTCCCTGAGCTCAAGACAATCATTACCCTCACTTCTGTGATCATCAATCCCCTGCATTACTCTGTAGTTTCATAACCTATCTAATGTATCCTTTTGAGATCTTCCGTGTCCTCCAAAAAGTTCACATTGTGATTTTTCCCTATTTTGTTTGTTTGTTTTGGTACTGTTGCTTGAACCCAGGGGTCCTTAACCACTGAGCAACATCCCCAGCCCTTTATACTTTTTATTTCGAGATGGGGTCTCCCTGAAAGCATCATCTCCAATATAAAAAGGTTCATAGTTGGAGTTTTTAGGCACTGATTAGCTCATAGGGGCTGTAACTTCATCAGTCAGTTAATCCAATGATGGATTAGTAATGTGAATGGACTACGGGGTGGTAACTATAGGAAGGTGGGCATGGCTGGAGGGAGTGGATCACTGGGGGTGTAGCCTTGGACTGTATCTTGTCCTGGGCTCCTCTTTTGCTTATTCTGCTTCCTGGCTATCATGAGCAGAGCAGCTTTCCTCTGCTATACCCTTCGATCATGAGGGTCAGCCTTGCCTCAGCCACAGAGCTATAGAGTTGACCAACCCTGAACTGAACCTCTCAAGCCATGAGCCAAAATAAACTTTGCCTTCTCTAAGTTGTTCTTGTTAGATACTTTGGTCATGGCAATGAAAACTTTGTTAATGCAATTCTTTTTTTTTATTTGTTCTTTTTAGTTATGCATGACAGTAGAGTCTATTTTGACATATTTATACAAACATGGAGTATATCTTACATCTTAAGCAAATGTGGCTTTGTCTTACTGATTTATAAACTTTGTATAAATGAAGTCACACTCTATGTATCATTATGTGACTTGCTTCTTTCTTCATTATCCATTTGTGAGATTTATCCATGTGCATGTATCTTTTTATAGTCTCTTCATTTTCAGTGCTTTTAATATTCCATAGAATGAGTGTTTCTTTACTCAGCCCATTGTAGCAGATATTGGCTTTCTAGAAATATCTAGCATATAGAAATCAAGAAGGCTTCTATCATTGGGCATGGTGACCCATGCCCATAATCTTAGTGGCTTGGGAGGCTGAGGCAGGAGGATTGTGAGTTCAAAGCTAGCTTCAGCAACTTACGGAAACCCTAAGCAACTTAGCAAGATGCTATCTCAAAATAAAATATAAAAAAAGGCGAGGGATGTGTCTCAGTGGTTAAGAGCCCCAGGGTTCAATCCCTTGTTGAAAAAAAGAAAAAAAAAAGGCTTCTATTTCTTTTTTATCAGTTTTGGTCAAATGTATGGTTCTAAGATCTAGCCATTTCATTTGAAACTACTGGCATATAACTGCTCATAATATCTTCTTTAATATTTCAGTATTGAGTAGTTATCATAGGTTGTTTCAAAAGTTTAATTTTTTAGTTTTGTGGCAGTCATCAATTTTATTTTCTGTTTTATTACTTTCTGTGTTTATATCATTAATTTTTCTTTATATTTTAATTTTGCTGTTTTTTTAAAAATACCTGGAGTTGAATGCATTTCATTTTTTATTGATTGGTATTATAAGCATTTAGGGCCATACATTTTTCATATTGCTTATCTGTAGTCTATATAAATTGTTAATATTATGTTCATTATTGTTCACTTTTAAATATAATCTGATTTTCATTTTAAGATTTGTTTTTTATCAATGTACTACTTGTGGATGTGCTTCTTAATTGTCAAAATATGAGGACTTTTTTTTTTTAAAGAAAGAGAGAGTGAGAGAGGGGAGAGAGAGAGAGAGAATTTTTTTAATATTTATTTTTTAGTTCCCGGCGGACACAACATCTTTGTATGTGGTGCTGAGGATCGAACCCGGGCCGCACTCATGCCAGGCGAGTGCGCTACCACTTGAGCCACATCCCCAGCCCCAAGGACTTTACTTCTTCAAGTGCATTTAGGTTTGGTTTCATTGTAAATGAGATATTGAAAGGAACTTAACTGATTTCAGTCCTTTAGAAGTTTTTTGATAAATTAAATGAGGTCTACTATATGGCTCAATTTTTTAATTGTTTTGTGAGTGTCTAGGAAGAATATATATTCAGCAAACAAGAGATACACATATATACACACATTTTAGTTTCTTAAGGTATTGTTTAAATATTCTATATGTGTACTGATTTTTTTATCTGTTAATTTTATCAATTAATATAAGAAATGTGTTATAAATACTTCACCATGCTGGTGGATTTTCATTTTTCTTTATATAATTTTGTTCATTTTATGCTATGTGCAACTTTAGGCCATAGGGTTAATAAATAAAATTTAAAATTATTTGTTATTTATTTCTGTCTATTACAAAGCCCTAATATTTAGCAAGTGATAGAATATAGAAAATCTTCATCCTCATAGACTACAAAGACTTGAACAAAAACATAGTTTATTCAAACACTGATTTTTATGAATATGTTTTTCCCTTTATATTCTTATGCTTTGGGCCAACAGGGCATTTCTTCACATTGCTAGTCTTACATTAAACAGACTTGCATTAAACAATTAAAAATTTAGTTTTGGTCCACCAAATAATCTCTTCCTTTAAGAATGGCTCCTGTTCACATCTTGTTTATATACCAACTGCAGTTGCCACTGGTTTTCTTCAAAATGGCTCTGACACATGGAAGAATTGTTTAGGTCATTTGTGAGCTTTTGACCCAGGCATGAGCATTCAGTGTCTTTCATATGGAACTAGAAGAAGCAGTTTTCATAAGATATACACCCAGGGATCTGATGTGGCCATCTATCTGTGTGTCCATGTGACTGGATGGATTCTGAGCAGGTCCTTCAGAAGAGAAAAGGGGACCTCGATCCAGTCCTGGCAGGTTCTTGACTTACACCACAGAAAGGAATCTCAGGTGCATCCAAAGGACACGGGAGAGTTTTATTCAGGGAAGATAGGAGATTTATCAGGAAAACAAGCAACGGAGAAGGATACGCACTCAAAGCAAGAGAGAGGAGCACACTAGACAGGAAATGCACTTTGGGGAAACTCAGTTTTCATTTTTGAAAGGGAACTTTGTCAACAGTGAACATGAGATGGGCAAGGGGGTGACGTCAGCCGAAGAGCTCTGATCTTCTTCTTCTTCTTTTTTTTTTTTTGCTGATACATAACGTCTTGTTTTTATTAATACATTGCTCCGCTCCTTATCACATTGAATTTCAAAAGTCTAAGCCAGCTTGGTTTAATCCTAGTAGTGACACTTAGGTATGAACAGGGAGTATGCCTGATGGCAAGTAACAAAGAACTTGTCAACTCTGCCTCCACAATCCCACTTCCCTTCATATACAATAGTTGAATGTGTAAAATATAATTAAAATTGGAGTAGAATAAATCTACCAAAAGAAAATAAGCAAAAACAATTTTAGCCCAGTTTAAACAATACATTTCCAACATTTCTGAAAAGAGAAGCAACAAAAAACTTACATTCCCTGTGTTCCATTGCATAATACTCAATTACTTAATTTCTTTGTGTATACATGTGAATGCCTGACCAATGTGATTCTGCAACCTATATACTCAGAAAAATGAGAAATTGTATCCCATGTGATTCAAATGTATGATATGTCAAGGTCATTATACTAATTTAAAAAATGTATGATATGTACAAGGTCATGTGTAACTAATTAAAAAAAAAAGAGCTCTGATCTTTTGATGATGGATCACAGAGCAGGCCACAGTGATCTGATTCTTCTCAGAATCTTTAGGTCGATACTATCTAATAGTGCTTGGACTCCATATCCTGAGTCCCTAACAATATCTGTCTCTAGGTATCTTTTGATCAGTCTAAAAATGCATTCTGTAAGTAAAAAAAGGTACCTAGGCACTAATTAACTAGATTTATAATTCTTTAAGATTTAGTGGAGATTTTAAGAATTTAGGCCTGGAGCAGAAGGTGTTCATGGAGTTTTTATACTTAAGGTTATAATCCCTCTTTCCTTCCTTGTTTGTTTCCTTTTTAGCTACCTCACCACATCCCCAGTATTTAGAATAACCCAGAATATGAATAGGAAAGAAGAAGGAAGAAAATGCACAAAAAGCCAGAGAGAAGGAAGAATGAAAGATGAGGGTTGTTTTGTTGTTGTTGTTTTCACATCTGGTTCTGGTGGTTCCTGAGGTCTGATCACTTTTACAATCTCAGGTCCTGTTTGTTATTTTCCCTTCTGCTTGAGTAGCTTGCATTGTGCTTCTGTCACTTGCAACTTATGATGATTGTTAATGCCGCTCACCAAACATTCCAGCTTTCTACATTTGGGATACAACACAGAACTGTACTTCTTATCTTCTACTTTTTTGTTTGTTTGTTTGTTTGAGTGGTGTACCCAAACACAATGGGTTTACCCTTTGGATAATGTACAGCCAATAAGCACAACTGGAGAGAATAAAAGTTCATTACTGGTAGCAAGTAAGGAGAATTCTCAAAGCAGTGCTTCTTCACTAACAAAGAGAGTCAGACTCTTATTGGGGAAACTTATGCATAACCATAGGAAAGACTCATCATCACATGTAGAGGTGAACACATTTCTGAACAGGCTCAGACTGAGATTGTGTCTCTTCATACATTGCATGTTCAAAAAATGGCAGATGGAAACGCCCCCTGAAAGTAGAATTTAGTTTACTCTGGGTCACCTAAAAGAGTGTAGGGCAGCACGTTGGTGTTTGGAAAGGTGGAGAACTGGGCCAGCTTGGCTGGATAAAACCAGTTTTTTATAACTTTCTCTGGAAGGCCTTTATGAATCCCTGGTCACCAGAAACAAAAAGAAGGCTAGCTTTTTTTCAAAGGGTCAGCAGCTCTTTCTTCATAAGGAGAGAAGCTTGCCTCTGAAAGTACTTACCTAACAGCTAACAGTGGGCCCACATGACTAGTTCTGGACAATGAATTATGGGTTGAGGTTACAGGTGTCATGTCCAGGATAGATCATTTATTTGCCACTTCAAGGTCATCCAGAGCCCTTTCTCTCCACTGTGGAGGCTGGCAGCATTTGCAACGGTGGCTGCTCTCAGTCTAACTCCCAGCATGTTAAGATAAGGAGCAGAGGAGATCCCAGCTGACCCAATAGGGATGTGTAATGAGAACAAGAAATAAACCCTTGTTCTGATGAGCTGCCTTAACTTTGAAGTAGTAGAAGTGTAGCTTAAATTAATTTATTCTGATAGAACTACAACAAAAATAACTTTAATAAAGCCAGTGAATAGCTGATAGAAAAACATCATTTTGAGACCATTAAAAGCCCTTTTTGAAACTGACCTTCGTATTAGGACAAGATTGTGTATTTCTGTCTATGGTTATGGGAAACTCACTTTTGCAACAACTTTAGCTTCATATTACCTTAATAAAATCATGCTTCTTAGAAAAAGGTGACTCTGAATGTGATTATTTTCCCCATATTTTAACTTGGCCCTAGTTTGTCATAAGAAATGAGACAATGGAGTCCAAAAGAAAAGATCAAACTGAATAGCCTTGGCAGGAAAAGCCTGTGTCCGGGAAAGGGAAGCTGTATGTATTTGATGGTGTGATATAATAAAAATTAAAGATTCAGCTCTTGTCCCAGGTTTCTGGCACTAGCTCTTAAAATCCCTTGGAATCTCTGAAACAATATGAGTGTCTTTTTTTGGGCCAATGAGCTGACTGGGCCCCTAAATAGCTACAGGATGAGAGGTGGGACCAATAGACCAAGGCATGGTTAGAGGGTTGGAACTTCACTACCTGACCTTCTGATCTGGGGAGAAGAGTTGGAAATTGAATTAGTCACCAATGGTCAACGATAGTCAACCATGCCTATGGAATTCAACCTCTGAACTGTGGGGTTTGAGGAGTACACATCTGGGAGAGCTGATAGGATGGTGTGCACAGAGAGGGTCTTTTAGGACTGAGTCCTTGAACATGTGGAGTGAATTCTAACATGGTCTACCCAGAGAATGGAGTGGAATTGTAGGACAGCACGTTGGTGTTTAGAAAGGTGGAGAACTGATTGTTGGTATGGAAACACACACACACTTGGTATCAGAAATGTGATGAGTGCATATATTTGATCCTCAAAATAAAAATGATGGTTACCGGTGTTATATTATACTCATTTGGCAACTGAGAAGTACACTGAGGTTTGTAAATTTCAGCAATTTGCCTGGTCCGCTGATGCCAAATGCATTGCTCCTATTTTTTTTTTTTTGTAGTTCTTTTTCAATAAACTAGTAATAGGAGTTACCACCAATGAACAACTGTTATCAACACCACTAATGAGCAACATTTTGTTAAATTTCTATTTTATCTTTTGTATAGCATATTTTTGACATAATTGTCGGTATACTATATCCTCTTCCACACACATTTATATTCATTTCCTACCTCATTACAAGCTTATTGTTTACATAGATTTTGGTAACTGGTTAAGATTCTATCATGAACTTAAGAAATTATTTGTTCAAGGAATTGTGGTTGTGCTTTAAGAAAAAAAAATCTCTCTTAAAGATACATTCTTAAGTATATGAAATCTAGGGGTTAAAATAATCAATTCAGTAGGTCGACATATAGATGAAAGAAGGGTGGCTGGAAGTTAACAATTGTTGAAGATGGACGTGAATTCTGGGGACAGAGTGGTTCATGTCAGTCTTCCTACTTTGGTATTTTGACATACCTACAATAAAAAGTTTTTGAAAATAAAAGTGTAGTTAGTAAAATATCAGCTCCAGTGACCACTAGCCAGCAGACTTTATCAATTTCCACACATTCTGGCTATTAGGTCTGAATTCCCTGGGTACATTGTGAATGGACACCCCTGACTTGCTGGTTAGAATAACAGTTGCCCACATGCCCATTTTATCTTCAGTGGGAAAGAATGACATGCACACGATATTGGGAAAACCCACCAAGTCCTCTGGAATGTTAGGTTCACAAAATTCACAGACTCATCCAATGCAAAAGATGGAAGTAATCTTGGGATTTATTAGGCTTGGAAAAAATGGAAATAGTACCCCAGGGAAGAGATGATGGTGACCTGAACCAGGGGATACCAGTAAAGTTAGTGTTTGAATTCTGGATATGATTAGAAGACAGAGCCACAGGATTTGTGGGGGGATGGGATGTAAGGTACTAGAGAAAGAAAAGAGTGAAAATAAATTCAAGAATTTTGGCCTGAGAAAACAAGAGAGTGGAGCTGGTATATGCAATGTCACACAGTTCATCAGTGACATAATCATGAGACTGAAGGACAGGACCCAAGTCTCCTCACTGCCAGGTTAGTTGCTTCAGCCTGGAAAGAGGAAAATGGAAGTGTGTTTATATTGCAAGAATTTTTATTGCCCATATTTTTATAAGACTTGTTAGGTTTATTTTTATCTTCATAGAATTTTGTAGCACAAAGACATAATTTCATTCTGTTTTAATTTCTGATTCATGTCCCCAGCTGCAAATTACTCCCTGGCTCATGTTTACTATGGACCTTGCACACATATCAGACAAGCATGTGGCTATTTGTCTATGGCTGATGCTGCATTTGCTCAGAGGTTTTGTGCTACTCCTGGGACCTATGTGCCTTCAGGCAAAGCAGTGAAAGATTTAAAGGTGACAGAAAAGTAGAGCTCTAAGGTAAAAGACAAGATTAGAGGGGCATCAAGACAGGGCCAAGGGACAGGGAGGAAGCAGGGTATTTACAGCCAAGTGTACTATGGCTCATATCTCTGCCTCAGATTCTGTTAGCCTCTAGGAATTGAAAATCAGCAAGAATAATAGGAAAAATGTTTCCCCAAAGTGATGGCATTACAGCTTAAAGTTTCATAGCACTTAGCATGAATAAATGTGAGAGTGAGTCACAGAACATAATGGCAAGATTGAAAAGGTTCAAGTGGGTCTACAGCTTGTTCATTCATTGGTAGAACATTTAATGAGCACCTACTATATACTTGGTGCTCTTCTGGAACTGGTAATACAGTGATAAATAGAATAAGCAGAATTCTTGCTGTAATTGAGCATACTTTATGGGAGGGAGGTGGAGAAAGACAGGAAGCAAATGACTAAGTCTATAATTGTCACAAAGGGTTATAAAGCAGCAAAGAAGAATGGTAGCATGAGTAGAGATCAGTTCTATTCAGGAAGTGTTACTGTTTTCGTAGAATAGTCAGGAAAAGCTAGTCTAATAAAAGGATGTGAAAGACTTAGAGAAGTTGGGGCAAATACAAGGATTTCTGGAAGGAGATGTTCTAAGCTGAAAAGCACAATATGAATAAGACTTGCAGCAAGAGCATGCACCCTGTGTGTGAAGAATTACAAGAAGGCCAACGTGGCTGGAAAAGAATGGGCAAAGGAGAGAATGAGTAGATCAGGTCAAGGAAGTGGCTAGGCACCAGATTAAATAAGACCTTCTACTCCATTGTGTATAGATGCCACATTTTTTTTATCCATTCATCTATTGAGGGGCATCTAGATTGGTTCCACAGTCTAGCTATTGTGAATTGTGCCGCTATAATCATTGATGCAGCCGTATCCCTATAGAGCGCTTTTTTAAGGTCCTCAGGGAATAGTCCGAGAAGTGCAATAGCTGGGTCAAATGGTGGATCCATTCCCAGCTTTCCCAGGAATCTCCATACTGCTTTCCACAATTTGAGTCAAATGTATGAAAGATGATATATCATGAGCTATGTAATGCTTTAAATAATCAATAAAAAAATACAATTAAAATAAATAAATAAATAAATAAATAAATAAATAAGACCTTCTAAGCTATTGAAAGCGTTTAGCTTTGACTTATAGGGAGAAAAGAAGCCACAGGAGAGTTCTCAGCAGAGAATAACAGTCAGATGATTTGATTAAGGGTTTACCAGAATTTCTCTATTGGCTGTGCTGAGAATGGTCATATGAAGTAGGAGCTGGGAGGTGGCAGAAGGGAAGAAAAAAACTGGTGAGAAGCTATTGGAATAATCCAGGGAGCAGAGGATAGTGGCTTGAAGAAGTGATACCAGAGAAGTGGGTGTTGAAGTCCAAGCAATAATTTGAAGACAGAGTCATAGTATTTGTTAATGGATTGTTTATAAGTTACTAGAGAAAGAGGAGTCAAACAGAATTTGACATTTGACCTGGGGCAATTGAAAGAATGATGTTACCATTTACTTTTTGAGAAAGAAAGCAGAAAAAGCAGATTTCAGACACAAAATCAGGAGCTTCATTTTGAGTATGCTAAATCTGAGAGCATATTGTATGTTAGACTACATTATTATTAAGTAGGTGTTTAGAAATCTGGAGTTCAAGAATAGATCTGAGTTCAAAATATAAATCACAGAATCATCTACATGAAAGTGCATTTTCAAAACATGAGGCTGGATGAGATCACCATGAGATACCTCACATCCAACCATAACAAAGATCCTTCTTCCAATGATAAAAACATGAAAAATAATAATTGCATTTTCTAGGGGCCTAAAAATGAATTTTTGAGGCAAAGAAAGCCCTAATGAATCAAATTCCACAGTGAATTTGCCATTCAATGATGGCTGAAGAGTCATGGTGGTTTTCATCCCTGGTCTGGGCAAACAGAAAATCAGGTCTACCATACAGGGAAAAATTTGGCAGGAGTAAGAAAAAGTCAGTCAAGCTTTAGACTGCATGTGGGTGGGTGGGACATACTGAATCTCCAGGAGATTCAAACGTAAACAAACAAGAAATAGAAATGCAAGAAAGCTAACAAAAACAAAAAAACAAAAAAATTTTTTTTAGTCTGGTCCTTCCTAGCTGTCATCTCCCACTGTCCATAAATTTTGCAGAGAAAGCCACCATGCAAGAAGATCTGCAGAACAGGGAGAAATCCTGTGCAGGGCACTCTGATGCCATTTGAATTCCAGAAACTTGCTGGGTTGAATCCACAGGTATATAATTAATACCTGAAGCTGTTGTCTAGTTCCCTCCCAACTCAAATAATAACAACATTAAAAAGGCAATAGAGCATGTAGGAGATTAGAATTAAGATAACCCAGTTGATTTCAATCTAATTTAAAGTTATGGCATATCTACAGCTCTAAGAAACTCTGGGAGGAATTTCACTAGCTATCCTTCAATTTATTCTAATTAATTAATTAATTAATTAATTAACTTATTTATTTTGGTACTGGGATTGAACCCAGAGGCACTTTACATCTGTGCCACTTTCCCAGCCCTTTGTATTTTGACATAGGGTCTTGCTAAATTGTGCAGGGCCTCACTAAGTTGATGAGGCTGGCCTTGAACTTTGATCCTCCTGCCTCAGCGTCCCAAGTTACTGGGATTACAGACATGTGCTACCACACCCAGCTACCCTTTAATTTAACTCCAAGGACAAATAAAGGGTTTAGGCTCACTTGGAAATAGAAAAACAGAATGAAAAAGAGGTAGATGGTAGAGTTAAACTTCACCAAGTTGATAGAACTGTAAACACAAATGAACTAAATAATACAATTAAAAGGGAGCATTTGTTGGAATGGATTTTTAAAAGGTAAAACCCAATTACACATTGTTCATGAAATGGCTTTTATATATAAGAGGACAAGCGGGTAAAAATAGGATATGAAAAGACATATCTTATAATCTTTATTCATAAGAAAGCTGATTTGATCACATTAACACCATAAAGTCAAATTACTAGAGGTAAAGAAAGACAATTTCATAATAATAAAAATGCCAATTCATCAGGATGGCATAACAATTCTAGATGTATATATCCCTAAAAACAGAGCTTCAAAACAAAAATTGGTGTAACTGAAACTGGATATAACCAGAATCATAACTGGAGATTTTAACACTTATTTCTTAAAACAATTAGAGAAAATAAGAAGATAGTGATGGTTAAAAAAAAATGCACAGAAGATAAAGTCAATGGGAACACTGTTGTCAACAACTATGAACCAATTGACACTTATACAATATAACCAACAACTGCAGAATACACACTACTTTTTCAAGTACACATAGAACTTTTACCAATAGAGACCATATTCTGAACCATAAAAACAAATCACAATAAACTTCAAATGATTGAAATATTTATAAATATCTTCTTAGACCAAAAGCAAATTAAATTGAAAATTAACAACAAAAAGATAGCTAGGAAACCTTTAAATACTTGGACATTCAGACACACTTCTAAGTTTTCCATAGGTCAAAGAAAAACAACAAAGAAATCAGAATCTCTTTTAAAAAAGAATGATAGGAAAAACAGAACATCAGATTTTATAGGGTAGCTCATGCAGTCCTCAGAATTTTTAAACTAAAAATGTTCATATTAGGAAGGAAGAAAGATTAAAAAATAATTATTTGAGCTTTTGTGTAAAAAATCTACAAAGAAAAAGCAAATTTAATTCAAAATTAGAAGGAGAGACATAATAAAGAGTGGAAATCAGTGAAACA
Source organism: Spermophilus citellus (assembly GCF_964194105.1). Lineage (NCBI taxonomy): Eukaryota > Metazoa > Chordata > Mammalia > Rodentia > Sciuridae > Spermophilus > Spermophilus citellus. The sequence continues at coordinate 106,212,417 of NC_138187.1, forward strand.
GAAAACAGATTAGCAACAAAGGAAAATCAACAATGCTGAAAATGGTTTATTTGAAAAAAATCAATACAGTTGAGAATGCCCTTACAAGGCTAACCAAAAAAAGATAAGAAAACATAAACATTAGCTTTGCCATATTGGAATAAATTGGCAACACAGATGCTCTTGACTTATAACAAACACATTTTTCATTGAATGCACATTTAATATTTTTAACCTACTGAACATCCTAGCTTAGCAATGCAATAGACTATATAGAGTTTTGGTTTTTCCCCTTTGAGATCTTGTGATGGGAGCTGTGGCTCATGGTTGCTGTCCAACGTGGCAAGACAACATCATACCATACGTAGCTAGGGAAAGATCAAAATTCAAAATTAGAAGTATGGTTTCTATTGAATGTGTATTGCTTTTGCACCATTATGAAGTTAGAAAATCCTAAGTCAAACTGTCATAGATAGGGGACCATCTTTAGACTGAGGACATCATATGGATACTATGACAACCCTCACTCTAATAAGAATAGCTGGACAAACTGCATTGAGATGGTTGTGTTTAATCTAGAAGACAGCTGAGTCCCTGGTCACCTTGGAGACAAGAAGTGAGCTCAGTGGTCTGAGAGAAGCCAGTGGCACCAGACAAGTGGGTAGGAAGCTAACATTTGAAACAAACAATTCAAGGACAAGTGTGGGCTAGCATGAGAATGTCCACTGGGAGCCACAGGCACAAAAGTGTTTCCTCCTGTGGTGCACATGAGAAAAGTGGAGCAGGACCTAATGTCAAAGCAATCTTTAAAGGGGTGAATATAATTGGGGGACTTTTTTTTTTCTGATTTCAAGGTCTACCCTAAAGTTATACTAACCAAGAGAGTGTGATGTTGACATAAGAATTGTCAACTAAATTGGTGGAACAAAATAAAGGGTCTATGAAAGACTGATATTTGGCAAAGGCATCAAAGCAATTCAGTGGAGAAAGAAAAACCTTTGTAATAAATTGTGCTGGAATGACAGGATATCCACACAAGGCTAGGGGAATCTTGACTTTATCTCACATTACATACAAATAATTTTACATGGATCCTAAACTGGAATATAAAAGTGAACACTATAAATCTTCTGGAAAAAAATATAGCCAATCTTCAGAACACATGAGGAGGCAAGTATGTATCAGAAAAGACATAAAAATCACTAATATAAAAGAAAAGATTTTGATGGATTGCTTTTTATTATAATTTTAAATTTTTCCTCATCCAAAATTACAGTTAAGCAAATCAGTTACTGAAATCAGAGTTTTTAATTCATATTTATGACAAAGGACTTACATTTAGGATATATACTTAAAAACATTATCTCTTATGTGGTATTACTCTAATATGTCCCAAGATTCCTGCCCCTCGGGTATATGCCCTGTGAATTCCCTCCCCTTGGTGTGGGTAAACTGTAAGTATGGTGCAAATATGATGCATGTCACTCCTGTAATGACACTTATACGGCAAAGGTGAAGGATTTTTTTTTAGACTTAGCCAATAATGAAATTAATTAGGAAAATGTAATTAGTAAAGGTGACTTTAATCAAAAGAGAGATTACCCTGAGTGGTAAACTTTAAAAGAGATTCAAAACAGCAGAAACCCCTGACTGCTGGCTTTGAAGAAGCAAGATGTTCCTTTGTGAAGTATCTACAGAGATGGGGTGGCCTCTACGGGAGGAAGATCTCAGTCCTACAACCACAAGGACTGAATTGTGCCAATGGTCTGGATGAACCTGGAAGAGGACACCAACCTCTAGATGAGAAACCAGTCCCTGCCATTCACTTTATGACAGCCTGAGGGACTCTGAGCATAGGACCCAGCTTAGCCATCATGTCTTGGGCTCCTGAGCCACAGAAACTGAGAAAGTAAATGTTTATTTCATAAACAAAAAGTCATCAAATTTGAGGTAATTTCTTACACACTGTAAAAATAATACACCTCATAATTTTATCATAAAACAATTTTTTTCCAAAAAAATTCAGAAAAACATTTAAAGATATTTCACAAAAGGAGACCTACAAATGGCCAGTAATCCCATGAGATGATGCTTAATACCATTAAGTATCCAAACAGCAGATTGAGACAACAATTAGATTATCATTTCACACCCACACAACATTAACTTTTGTAGAGGAAAAAAGTACATTAACTGGGAATGTATGCATTTCCAGTAGGCTTGTAAAGTGGTACAGTGATTTAGGAAAATGATTTGTCAGTTTCTGATGGAGTTAAACATTTATCCATTCTTTGATGAGGCAATCTCTGATCCTTGAGATATATTTATGTTCTAGAAATTATGCCCACAAAAAGGTTTATTTTTGTCCAGAGAATCTTTATCCACAATGTTGAAAAACTAGAATAAGCATCAACAATTACTGAAGTTTGTTGAGAAAGAAAGGCAATGAGAAAATAGCTGAACCATGATATAAGACCCAGTGGGGAATATTTTAAAGCTTACACATACAGAAGCATATCTGTATACAGATGCAGTGCTCCTATACTGAGGGGTAGAACTGTAGATAAAAAGAGGATTCCTTGGGATGATGTCACTGAGTAGGTGAGTCAGAAGGGGATCTAGTGCCCAGATTAAAGCATTGGCTTTAGACAGCAATGCAATTCATCCAAACATTGACTAGGTGGATAAAACATGAGATCAGGTCTATGAAATAATAGAGCCTATAAAAACAGTAAAGCTTGCTACAAACACTATAAATTAATAATGAAAATTTCTCTGGAGTAGAGCTGGCTAGTTTATGAGGTCATGGGCTATGCATCTTTAAAGGGGTGAATATAATTGGGGGACTTCTTTCTGATTTCAAGGTCTACACTAAAGTTATACTATGCAGAGAGGATCATTATGATAAGCTGTTGAATCTGGTGACCTCTACAATGCCATATGGCTTAAAATGAACCCAAAGACTAAATAATACGAAAAGATGGTGGAGCTACTATCCTTCCTGTGAGGCATCACATCATTTCAGGTAGTCTGGACATGGCTGGAAGATTTCATTCCTGGCTACGATCATGGTTCTAAAATCAGAAGATGGGTACCTTTGGAAGAAATTTTCTTTCCTCAAGCCTAGTGTAAATAAAGAAAATAATATAAATGTAAACAAACATGTGATATACGTAATGTTATAAAATATCTAGATTAGATTATGGTTTTTGTAGATAACAGTACACTTCCTCTTATGTGGGTTATGATGGTGTATTAAGTTAGCTTTCTGTTACTGTAACAAATAACTGAGAAAATCTTCTCTAAGATGTATTTTGGCTTATGGTTTCAATCCATAGTCGATCAGTCCCACTTCTTTGGGTCTATAGCTAGGCAGTATATCATGGTGGAGAGAACATGATAAAACAGAAATGGTCACCTCATGGCCAGGAATGAAAGAGAGAAAGAGGAAAAGACCATAGTCCCACTATCTCCTTCAAGGGCATTCCCCCAACGACCTGACTTCCCATTAGAACCTCCCTCTTAGTTTCCACTTCTTCCCTATAGGGCCAATCTGGGGAATAAGCTTTGAACTGGCAGATCTATGGGGAATGTTCCAGATCCAAACTGTAGCAGATGGCAATTTAACTATTCTAAAAGAAGAGGATGTTGTAGTATCTGTATCTGAGGAAGGAAGAACTGATATTCATACAAATGAAGATTAGTACCTCCCAATACTTGGTTTTTACTCAGCTTCAGTTTCTTGTGATGAATTGTAGATAAATAGCTTATTGTTCAGTAAAATTTCAACAAAACTTTCTATTGGCCATACCATTTCTCTAAGATAGGCATCTGCAAATGTTTTCTGAGAAATCAGATGATAAATATTTTTGAACCTGGGGTACAACTACACAACTCTGTTTTATTATGTAGATGATATGAATGAATGGGTAAGACTATTTCATTAAAATTTGATTTATAAAAATAGATGGGAAGTCATATGTTATAGTTTTGATATGAGGTGTCCCCCAAAGACTGAGGTATGAGAAAATACAAGCATTTTCAGAGGTGAAATGATTAGATTAAGAGAACTTCAACTTAATGGATTAATCCACTGATATGGATTAAGTAGGTGGTAACTGTAGGCAGGTAGGGTGTTCTGGAGGAAGTAAATCACTGGGGATGTGACTTTGGTAAGCAGAGCTCCCTTCGCTTTCTGGTTGCCATATACTGAGGTGCTTTCCCCTGTTGAACCTCTCCACCATGATGTTCTGCCTCATCTTGGTCCCAGAGCTAAAGAATTGGCCAACCCTGGACTGAACCTCTGAAACCATGAGCCAAAATAATTCTGAACTGACACCACTCTTCTGAAAAAGAGGATCCATGTATTCCAATTTCCACTGATGAGGAAATCAGGCAAACCACTTCTCTAGAGCCCTTTGATGTGAGTGGCAGTATCTTTAAAATTGAAGCTGATTTCCAAATTCTATATTCTTTACATCATTCTACAATGGGAAATCTACAAGTACAATTTGTAAAAGTAAGAATGGCTATAAAAATGACCAAGGGGACCAAAAACATAGAAAAGAACTCAAATCACTCATAACAAAGGTCTTGTGTAATTCACTTGGCTTAAAACAACCATAACAACAATAAAACAGATTATCCTGTTATCCAGGCAATGTTCTCACTGAAGAACACAGTACCAAATACCTCCAAGGGGAACTGCCATAGGTTTGTGCCAGTGGAGGATAAAAGGACAACTTTGGGCAAGGGACTGTCACTACTCCCACCTTCTGTAATAGACGCCTCAGGAGCAACACTTTCTGTGTTCAGGCCCCAGTGCCTGCCCCCCAAGCTCTTGTTTCCTCTAAGAAAATAAGTCAATGTCTGGCATTGGCTATTTTTCTTTTATATTTTTCTTGGCCACCAGCTCCTTTACGTTGCAATTTCCTCCTCTGAGACAACCCTATGGAGTTAGGGCTGCAGCTCCATAACTAAATGCCCCCAGAAGGATGAGAATTATCTAATATAGGTCAGGCTAATATAAAATTTGATTCATGTTCAAACTTACTTGAAGATCCATGTGCCTCCAACTAGGCACCATCACTTTTTCTTTAAAGAGAGAGAGAGAAGATTTTATTTTATTTTTTTTTTTGTAGATGGACACAACACAATATATATAGTGCTGAGAATCGAACCTGGGTCCCGCCCATGCTAGGCGAGCACTCTACCACTGAGCCACAATCCAGCCCCTAGGCACCATCATTTTAAGTTCCATGTTCCATTTGACAAGCTGTAGAGCTCAGCAACTACCAAACAAAGATTTGTTGCTCTTCTAGGTCAGGGAATGAGTAGAATTTGAGTGGAGTACTGAGAATGTAGGTCCTTAAATTCACAAAATCCACTTCCTTCAGACCTTGGGGAGTGTGAGTGGGAGGGACAGGGCAGTACTGAGAAGGGAGATGGCAGATTAAACATGGATCATTCATCTATGACTGTCCATAACACTCTGAATCCACCCTATTTCTTTTGTTTTCAGAAAAATAAGTATTTCTCCAAAACATCATTTTGCACATGATACATACACATGATTTCAATTTGTCAAGGAAGAAAGGAAGGAAGGAAGAAAGATCCTTGATGACCCTGAGTTCAATCCTCTAGAGAAGTTTGGATTGGAGAGAAATTTGAGCAGCCAGAGCTCTGCAGATATAAACGTGGAAGAGACACCACAATACCTTCCAGAGCTTGAAATCAGCTTTTGATTTGGTCTAAGTCTAGCCAAAGGCCCTTCCTTCTGAATCCTCCCATGTCCAGTGAGCGACTGGACTGACTGGAATGATCCCTTCAAGTCTCAACATCTTCTGATCCTGAGGACAGAGTGTGCCACCATTCTTGATAGTCTTCTGCATCAGGACTCCAGCCAGAATTCAGAAAATATTAAGCATGCTGGAAAGCTGGTTCAGAGAACACACCTTTCTAGCCAGAATTTCTTTCTGGCTAGCTTTTCTGTAGCCTGCTACCATGCTGTTGGCCCCTCTCCCTCTTGAGATCCTCCTTGTATCTCTCTCTGTGCAAGTGTTACTAAATTCATCAATGCCCCTCTCAGTCATCCTGAATCTGTCTGTATTTGAAGTTAGGCTTTCATAGGAAGTTCATAGAGGTGTGCCTATAGCTAATTCATGTCCACTGAGCAAAGGACAAAGTTTGAATAAAACTGTCACTATCATCCATGATACCCATAGACTAATCTAAAAATATAGTGATGGTTGGTGAAGAATGAGTCTGACCTAAAATCATCTGCTCCTTATGAAATGGGAACCCTATGATTCAGGCTTCAATTTATGATGAAAGGTGTTCACATATTATAAGTGAAATGTCTCATACATGAAAAGATCTATAATGTAGGATAGAGGCCTAGAAATGCTCCCTAAAATAGCTGGTTTGACCATACAGTGGTTTCAACCAGAGAAGAATATGCCCACAGACTTCATGATGAGAAACAATTTGTCAAAGATTAAACTTCACCATTTAGAATGGTTAATGTATGATCCATTTAAAGAAAGAAAATCTTCCTTGGGTTCTTGACTTTATTTGTACTCCTGAGTATCCCAAGATTCTACAACATGTAGAAGAGGTGACCTTGATTTCTATGTCTAAGATAAATAAACCTCTTTTGGTATCATGTAGAATTTAGGTTTTCAGTACCCTCATTACCAGGTTAAATAATTGGTAACTACTCCCACTACTCTACCAAGGTTATGAGGTCCAAGAGCCTAACCTGTATTTTCTAATAAGGAGTGATATTGTTAGTGAACAGAGAGTATGAGGATATTAAAGGATCCAGGGTAGAGATATATGTAAAGTTTTCTCAAGATTTATGGTACTCACTACTTTCTGCACTACTAGGGATCACTTGCATATAAATCTGGTGAAGAAATTTCCATCTAAGTTGACAAATACATCCCTTGAGGAATGGGCCACAGGAAAGCTATGGTGCATTCCAGGACTCCAGGTAGCACCCATCAATTGTTCTGCCAGTCTTGGCATTTGGGGCCCCCAGAAATAATTAATTCCACCGTGAGAGTACATAGAATAAATAAAGGCCAAAATTAATCAAAATGTGACCAGAGTTTCAATCAGGCAGCACAAGACTTGACAAGATGGGGTATAAATGTTATTGTAAGTCACATCAAACCTGGCAGCAAATTAAATCAGAATCCAGAGGGACTGATTTTTGTCAGAGAAGCCAGCAGTTTGGGGAGGGCTCCTGAGGCCCCTAAAGCTCAGAATGGTCAAGGTACTCTCACTTCTGCCAAGATTTTTTCAGTGAGGAAAAAAATGATAACATTGAATGTTTGGGACTAATTATTTTTTTCTTTAAAAAATTCTAATTAATATCTGTTGCAATCTTTCAAACTCACTATTAGAGAGATTTATTGTTGAGGTCCCAGCCCATCATATTCCAGAAGAGAAACTGTAGACATTACAAAAAAAACACATAGCACTATCCCTTGTGAGGGCAAGGACTTTGGTGTCTCATTTGCCCTTGAAGCTCAGGCCTCACACACAGAGGTGCTTAAGGCATGATTGTGAAATGAATGAACTCATTGAAGGACTTCATAAATCAGAGAAAGTCTCCTCTAGCATAGAACATTTTGTTAGGTTCTACAGATAAGCTAAAGCTCATTAGAACAGCACATCACTGCAAATGATGAAAAATATTAGGTGTGAGAGTTAAATATCCTCTTAAAATAAAGATGAACAAAGCTAACAAACTCAGGTACAGCAGAAAAACCAGTCTTAACAATCAGATTGTTACAATGCTCGATATGAGATAGATTTTCTGTTTTTCGTGGGGCTAAGACAGCATGCACAGCCCAGCAGGTTCAAGCTGCCACTCACTTTGAATCCCATCTGGAAGCCACGCCCCAATGACTGCTCCCAGCCATGAGCTGAGGGCTTCAGGAGCACCTGCTCCAAGGAAGAAACAAGCCACAGATAGGCACTGCTCTGATGGATGCTTCTGAATTGCCTGCTTCCCCAAGCTTTGCTGCACTTTTCTTACCTGAGAAGTCTAGGGCACTTCTACTCCCTGCCTTTCTTTCCATCACTTGGGATCAACCCTATTCTTGGGTCTAACAATTCTAACTTGACTAACTCTGTTCCTTTTTTTTCCCCATAGACATTACTCCTAGTAAAATTGCTGAATGTTTGATCTCGTTTTAGCACATAAGCTAATACGTAGGAGGAACAGATGATTTTTTTTTAGGTACTGCAGGAGGCATACTACATGACCCTTTACTTCCACTACAGCCCCCCATCTTTTACGGTTACCTGTGTCAAGCCTGGTGAATGCATAATTGAATATCTCTCCAATTCTAGATCTAGGCTTGTTTCTCCAGTTCCAATTCCCTGAGTGGCTCCAGCCAATTGGCTTGCATTCTGCCTCTCATGGGTTATTTCAAATGCTGTACTTGGAAAGAACAAGTTCCAGGGGTATTCTGCTTCCAGGAATACAGAAAATTCTGAAGCAGTGCCCATCAGCCATAGAACAGCTAAGAGCATGTGCTTATGTGACATGGATACTTTTAAATACATTTCTGGGCTTGTAGGATGTGAGGTAACATTCCATGCCACCTCCCAAACTTAAATCTATCTATCTATCTATCTATCTATCTATTTAAATATATATATCTTTTAGTTTATTTATATATCTTTTATATCTATACATACATATTTAATATATATACATACATATTTAATATATATACACATATTTATATATTTATATCAAACGGGGATTGAGTAGACCTAATTATAACCTGAATAGCTTTGGAAACAATTCTTAAAGAAAATGGGAATTCAAGATGCTGGTGTCTAAAGGAAGAATATTCAGCAAAAGAAATTTCCAGGACAGAGGCCCCTGAGCAGGAGCATGCTTTTGCTTGTCTACCTTCCATTCTCAACAGAACAGCCAAAGATCCTGTTAAAATGTTAGGTGAATCATCTTTCTCTCTCTCTCTCTCTCTCTCTTTTCACAACTCCCCAGAGACTATGCATTTCAACCTCAATGAAATTCAACAACCTTTCTGTGGCCTAGAAGACTACATTAACTTGCTGCCTGTAGCCCATTTCCCCTCTCACCTCCCCTTTCCTCATTGGCTTAGCTGTTCAGCAAAGACTTTTCCCATGTTCTCAGCTTGAATGCTGTGGTGGATCCCAGAGGTGCTGCAGCTGGAGGCTGTCAACTGAATGAAATTTTCTTTAACAGTTCTGTCTTGCAGAGGTCTGAGTGGCCAGCCCCATGGCTGTCAGCATAGGTCAGTCTGAGGTATTCTAAATTCAGCTCAAGAACTGTTACTTTTTGATCAATTTTTTCCTTTTAGATATCATATAGAATCTCTTATTGAATTCTCTCATAAATTCAACTTAATTAAGGTAAAGGGGCTTTTTAAGGGATTGAAAATATAAATTATTAACTATTTTTGAATAATTAATTTCCACTTTCATATTTTTATTAATTAGCCTCAGAGTGACATTATGTTGACCAATAAAATCATTAGGAAGAGAAATTAACGGAGAAAATAAGACCTTTTACATTTACCCACATGATTATAAATTCTGGTACTCTTTCCAAAAGATTTGATATTCTTTTTGTTACCATTTCCAGTCAATCTGGGGAAATTGATGTTTTTTTAAGTCATAAAATGCTTTCTTTCACCTTGATTTTTTTTAAAGCAATAAACTTGAATTTCTAGAGCAGTTTTAGGTTTACAGAAAAAATGAACACAAAGTACAAAGGCTTCCCATAAATCTCCTCTTTCCACCTCCTCTGTTTCCTCTATTCACTTCTTACATTAGTTCAATACATTTGTTACAGTTGATGAAAAAATATAATATTATTAACTGAAGTCCATAGTTTGCATTAGAGTTCATTTGTGGGGGTTGTACTTTCTATAGGCTTTTGACAAATAAATAATGTCATGTATCTACCATTATAGCATCATGCAGAATAGTTTTAGAGTTTTTCTGTGCTAAAAATCCCCCATGCTCTCTCTATTCATCCCTTTATCCATCTCTATGAATCCCTGGCAAACACTGATCTTTTTAATGTTTCCATAGTTTTGCTTTATTTGGAATGTCATACAGTTGGAATCATATAGTGTGATAATAAATCTTACATGTCAACTTGACAGAGCTGCAGGGTGCCTGCATATTTGTTTAAACATTCTGGGCATGTCTGGGACAATGTTTCTGGATGAGATGGTGGGCCTCATCTAATCTATTGCATGCCTGAATAAAATAAAAAGTTTGAGTAATGGAGAATTTTCTCTGACTAACTATTTTCAAATGGAGACATCAGTATTCTTTTGCCTTTGGAAAAAATTGGCCTAGAACCACTCCATGGCTCTCCTGTCTCCAGTTTGCTGACTGCAGATATTGAACTTCTCCACATCCAAATCACATGAGCCATGTCTTTATAATCGATCTTTATGCACACACCCATATGTAGATCCTACTGGTTCTGTTTTTCTGGAGAAGCCTAATATATAGAGTGTGAGGCTTTTTAAGGTTTACTTCTTTCACTTAAAAATATGCTTTTAAATTTCTTTTGGGGGGTGTGTTTGTGTGTATCTGTGTGTGTTGGTTTTATAGCTCCTTCCTTCCTCCCTTCCTCCCTCCCTTCCTCCCTTCCTTCCTTCCTTCCTTCTTTGTATTGGGGATTAAATTTAGTACCTAATGCATGCTAAGCATGTGCTCTATAACTGGGTCATATCCCCTGCTCTACTTTTTTTCTCCAAATTATATTCCATTGTATGGATACACCACCACAAATCTGTTTATCTGTTGAAGAAGATCTTGGTTGATTTCATTTTTTGTCAAATATAAATAAATCTGCTAAAAACTTTTTTGTGCATGCTTTTGTGTGGGCATAATTTTTAAACATACAGGTAAATATCAAGGACTGTGATTGCCAAATCATATGGTGAAAGAAAGTTTAGATTTGTAAGAAATCACCACACTAACAAGAAAACAAATAACCCAATCAACAAATGGGCCAAGGAAAAGAATTTGCAGCTAGAAAACCAGCACTTCAAAGCATCCTTGGCAAAATATTACATGCAGAGGAAATAAAAAATAACAATGAAAACCAAAAGTGGGAGATAGTACAGTAAAGGAAAAACTAATCAAAGAGGAAAAACAAATCATGTTAAGTAACAAAAATAAACAAATATGGCTGGAAGTACAAACCATATCTCAATTGTAATCCTAAATGTTAATGGCTTAAACTCACCAATCAAGAGACACAGACTAGTAGAATGGATCACAAAAAAAGATCCAACAATATGCTGCCTACAGGAGACGCATCTGATAGGAAAAGACATACATAGACTAAAGGTGAAAGGTTGGGTAAAATCATATCACTCATATGGACCTCGGAAGCAAGCAGGAGTGTCCATACTCATATTAAATAAAATAGACTTCAAGCCAAAGTTAATCAAAAGGGATAAAGAAGGACACTACATACTGCTCAAGGGAACCATACACCAACAAGACATAACAATCATAAATATATATGCCCCAAACAATGGTGCAGCTATATTCATCAAACAAACTCTTCTCAAGTTCAAGAGTCAAATAGACCACAATACAATAATTATGGGAGACTTAAACACACTTCTCTCACCACTGGACAGATCTTCCAAACAAAAGTTGAATAAAGAAACTATAGAACTCAATAATACAACTAATAACCTAGACTTAATTGACATATATAGAATATACCACCCAACATCAAGTGGTTACAGTTTTTTCTCAGCAGCACATGGATCCTTCTCAAAAATAGATCATATATTATGTCACAGGGCATCTCTTAGAAATTATAAAGGAGTAGAGATAATACCATTCATCTTATCTGATCATAATGGAATGAAACTGGAAATCAACAATAAAAGAAGGAAGGAAAAATCCTATGTCACTTGGAGAATGAACAATATGTTACTGAATGATCAATGGGTTACAGAAGACATCAAGGAAGAAATTAAAAAATTCTTACAGATAAATGAAAACACAGACACAACATATCGGAATCTATGGGACACAATGAAAGCAGTTCTAAGAGGAAAATTCATTGCTTGGATTTCATTCCTCAAAAAAAGAAAAAAAACAACAAATAAAGGATCTCACACTTCATCTCAATACCCTAGAAAAAGAAGAGCAAAACAACAGCAAAAGTAGTAGAAGGCAAGAAATAATTAAAATCAGAGCTGATCAATAAAATTGAAACAAAAGAAACAATTGAAAAAATAGACAAAACTAAAAGTTGGTTCTTTGAAAAAATAAATAAGATCGACAGACCCTTAGCTGCCGCAGTCTGGCTGGGCACAATTCAGGAGCCACTTGTCAAAAGAAACTAACTTTATTTTTAGAACTACACACGCCAAACAAAACAGCTCCTCAGGAAAAAACCCTCAGAGCCCAACTGCCACCACCGGCTTCCCACAAGCCTCTCTCCCCAACACCAGCCTCTCCACCTCCCACAATCCTCCTGCTCTTGAGGCCGATTGGCTGGGTCGCATGGGCGGAGCCAAAGAAGTGCCCCAATGAGCAGCTCTATGGTCTGAAAGGGCAGGGAAACAGCCAAATGAGCATCACCGCAGAGGAGCCAATCAGCTAGAGGTTGCTGGGGCCGCTGTGAGCCAATCATTAGCTGGCAGCTGGAAGTTTGCTGGCAGCTGGAAGTTTGCTGGGGCCCCTTTGGCTGTGGCTCTCAACACTTAGCCATGCTAATGAAGAGGAGAGAGAATTCAAATTACTAGCATACGGGATGAAAAAGGCAATATGACAACAGAAACTTCAGAAATACAGAAGATAATTAGAAATTATTTTGAAACCTTATACTCCAATAAAATAGAAGATACTGAAGGCATCAATAAATTTCTTAAGTCATATGATCTGCCCAGAGGATATACACAACCTAAACAGACCAATATCAATTGAGGAAATAGAAGAAGCCATCAAAAGACTACCAACCAAGAAAAGCCCAGGACCGGATGGGTATACAGCAGAGTTTTACAAAACCTTTAAAGAAGAACTAATACCAATACTTTTCAAGCTATTTCTAGAAATAGAAAAAGAGGGAAAACTTCCAAATTCATTCTACAAGGCCAACATCACCCTGATTCCTAAGCCAGACAAAGACACTTCAAAGAAAGAAAACTACAGACCAATATCTCTCTAATGAACTTAGATGCAAAAATCCTCAATAAAATTCTGGCAAATCGGATACAAAAACATATCAAAAAGATCGTGCACTGTGACCAAGTGGGATTCATCCCTGGGATGCAAGGCTGGTTCAATATATGGAAATCAATAAATGTTATTCACCACATCAATTGACTTAAAGATAAGAACCATATGATCATCTCGATAGATGCAGAAAAAGCATTCGACAAAGTATAGCATCTCTTTATGTTCAAAACACTAGAAAAACTAGGGATAACAGGAACATAACTCAACATTGTAAAAGCTATCTATAATAAGCATCAGGCTAGCATCATTCTGAACGGAGAAAAGTTGAAGGCATTCCCTCTAAAATCTGGAACAAGACAGGGATGCCCTCTTTCAACACTTCTATTCAACATAGTTCTCGAAACACTAGCCAGAGCAATTAGACAGATGAAAGAAATTAAAGGCATTAAGATAGGAAAAGAAGAACTTAAATTAGCACTATTTGAGGATGACATGATCCTATACCTAGCAGACCCAAAAGGTTCTATCAAGAAACTTCTAGAGCTAGTAAATGAATTCAGCAAAGTGGCAGGATATAAAATCAACATGCATAAATCAAAGGCACTGTATATCAGTGACAAATCCTCTGAAATGGTAATGAGAACAACCACCACATTCACAATATCGTAAAAAAATAAAATAAAATACTTGGGAGTCAACCTAACAAAAGAGGTAGAAGAACTATACAATGAAAACTACAGAACCCTAAAGAGAGAAATAGAAGAAAACCTTAGAAGATGGAAAGATATACCTTGTTCATGGATAGGCAGAACTAACATCATTAAAATGGCCATATTACCAAAAGTACTCTATAGGTTTAATGCAATGCCAATAAAAATCCCAACGGCATTCCTCGCAGAAATAGAAAAAGTAATCATGAAATTCATTGGAAAAATAAAAGACCCAGAAGAGCAAAAGCAATTCTAAGCAGGAAGAGTGAAACTGGCAGTATAGCAATACCAGATTTTAAACTATACTACAGTGCAATAGTAACAAAAACAGCATGGTACTGGTACCAAAACAGGCGGATAGACCAATGGTACAGAATAGAGGACACAGAGACCAATCCACAAAATTACAACTACCTTATATTAGACAAAGGTGCCAAAAGCATGCAATGGAGAAAGGATAGCATCTTCAACAAATGGTGCTGGGAGAACTGGAAATCCATATGCAACAAAATGAAACTGAATCCCTTTCTCTCACCTTGAGCAAAAGTTAGCTCAAAATGGATTAAGGAGCTAGGAATCAAACCAGAAACTCTGCGACTAATAGAAGAAAAAGTTGGTCCTAATCTCCATCTCGTGGGGTCGGGCTCCAAATTCCTTAATAGGACACCTATAGCACAAGAGTTAAAATCAAGAATCAACAAATGGGACGTATTCAAACTAAAATTTTTTTCTCAGCAAGAGAAACAATAAGAGAGGTAAATAGGGAGCCTACATCCTGGGAGCAAATATTTACCCCTCACACTTCAGATAGAGCTCTAATCTTCAGAGTATACAAAGAACTCAAAAAATTAAACAACAAGAAATCACCACACTGCCTTCTTAAGTGACTGCTATTTTTCATTCCTCTCTGCAATGATCACCTTAATTTCTGAAGGGTATTTTTTAAATAGAAGTCTAGAATTTTCTCTTTGCTTGTAAAGATATTATCTATTTGTCTTCTGTCTTCTTACAATTTCTGATCAGTGTTCAGGTCATCCATAGTGTTGTTCCTGTGGTTGATTTCAAGGACATTTTGTTTTTATCTTTAGTTTTCAGCAGTTGGACCAATATGTGCATAAATGTGCATCATTGTTTTTTTTTTTTCTTTTGAGGTACTAGGGATGGAATCCAGGCCTAGTACATGCTAGGCAGTGCCTTCACACTGAGGTGCATCCTCACCTTGTTTTCTGTTTTAAACTTATCCTACTTAGATAAATATATCCTTCTATTCTGTGTCCAGAAGAGAATGTTTTAAAATTACTGAGTCAATTATTTTTAGGTATGTCTATATAAAATACTGATAAAAAATGCTTGTCACATAAGATCAGTTTATTATTACTAAAGATGTGTTTTCAATTTATCTGAGAAAAATTTATAAAACTAGTTACCTGATTTATCAGTAGGTAGTATTTATTGTGCAATTATATTTCAAGAAAACATTTACCTTATAGATAGAGCAAAGGTAAGCTACTGTTAAACATTATCCACAGTTATTCTAAATTCCACACTTAAATGAATACAAATTAATATGGATTTTTTTTCTATATTCTAGTTCCCCAAATGAAGAGATGCAAGTATTATGGGTTAGCAAAGACTTTAGACTAATAACCTTGAAAGGAGAGGCAAACCGAAGACGTTTCAGGACAAATTTGTTCCTGCCCCAGGAGGACACTGTTAACACTCTTGAAGCAGAAACTACAATGACTTTACTGTGAATCACAAATGCTTTAAAATCAGGTCATGGGAAGAATTTCGAGGAAAGAAAGGTGTTTGTTTTCTTTCTTAGAGATATTACCTTCCTGGTTGTTTCATCTAGAATGGTATTCTCTTTTCCAAAATAATGGTGTATTCTAAGACAATAACAACTAATGTACATGTGGCACTTTCCCAGTTTACAAAGAATTATATTTTTAACATACATTATCTCATTTAATCCTTTAAAAACTCAATAAGATCAGCAGATATTTTTGTAGACTTGGGGAAGTCTAAGCAAGTTTTAAAAATTCCAAACACACACAGTTCATGGCAGACCCAGGAATTGGAACCATCTCTCCATGCCAAACTCCATACGTTCAACACCCCTACCATATTGCCATTGCAAATAGCAATTAATAATGGTTCCAGACATCATGAGGTAATCCAACGTAACTAAAAGGCTAAAGCAGAATTCAGTGGGTTGAGCTTCAGTAGAAGCCTGAAGTGTTACAAGGAATCCCGGAGACATCGTAGAAGTGGGGGTTTAGAGATGACAGCAGTATCACATAACAGAAGAAAAAGCAAGCCCAACTTGTGCAAGTATACTCACTGTGGATCCACAGAAAAATAAAGTACACAGGAGAGAGAAATGCAGAAAGAGTGGGGAGAGAAGTAACAGGAGAAATGACTAGAGGACAAAGGAGTCCTCCAGGAGCAAAAGAGTAATTAATATTCGTGATATAACGAACAACCACAAAAAATAGCTACAGGTACAACAACATCAGCAAATAAGCATTTAGCCATGATGTAAGAAGCACTTCATGTGCATTACTACCCAACACACTATGAAGTCAGTACTGATATTGACCTTATATGCAGAGGAGAAAGCTAGACAGAGGGATTGGTGAATAAGTCAGATCACACATCTCGTGGAGATAATGCAAAATTTTAAATACGTCTGACTGACTCCAGAATCCATTCTCTTGACAACTCTGAGGATATGGAATAGTGTGCAAAAGCATCCTGGTAATAGGAAAGCGGGGCATTGGGTCATAATAGAGCAAGGTCATAAATCCATGAATGGGTACAAAAGGAGAACAATTAAGACCAAGGAGATGGGAATGCAAGACCCTAGAGACAGAGAAACAGCACTCACACACTGATCTTTTCATTCTGAAACACAGTACTAGGAGAAGAAGGTGTTTTTTAAAATGTAATTTCAAACCTGGAATTACTAAAGCATCTTCAATAAAGAGATGTTTCTAAGTTTGCTCAGAATGTAACCACTACTTCCAAACAACACCGGTTCTATTTAAACCTGCAGTGAAAAATTCTGTCAGCTACTACCTGAAGCAATAATAACATTTAATATTTGTACATTCCTTTTACAGCTTTCAAAGAGGCTTTGCACACATATCATTTGGTTCTCAAAAACTCTATGAAGATGTTATTGATGTTTCAAGTCTTTTGAGAAGTAAAAAATAATCATGTTAATCAGGCATGGCATTAGACAATTGGGTTTGCCAAATCTGACAATTATTTGTGACACTGGGTGAGTTATTTTTATAAACCTCAAATTCCTATATGCAAAATAGGGACTCTAATTTCCAGCTTGGAATGCTTTTTTGTTAAAATTGAGTGAAATAATAAATATGTGCAAAGTACCAACCATGCCTGAAACTCTGGGGTTGTTCAATAAGTAATAGAATTTGTTTATGTTCAAATCAATAGGGGTCTTTTATTGCATCACTAAAATATCACAAACTGTTTTTCAAATCCAGGAACTTATTTCAATAGATGGACAATTCTTAGATTTTATTCATCAGGTTGCTGAACTGTTCCTTTTTGAGAGACATAGATACCACTTAAAATTTTTCTGGTATCTTTCTTTTAAAATCTTGTGGTCTGCTGAATCAAAGCAACTGGATTTTTTTCCTCTATATCTCGGGGTATGTTTCTACTGAATTACATCCCCAGCCCATTTTTTATTTTGAGACAGGGTCTCACTCAGTTGCTTAGGGCCTCATCAAGCTGCTGAGGGTGGCCTTTAACTTTTGATTCTCCTGCCTCAGCCTCCTGAGTTGCTGGAATTACAGACATGTGCCATCACACTCCGCAAAGCAGCAGAATTTTAACAAGTTCAATATTGTTTCTTTCAAGGATTAACTCATTTTTCTGGACTTCAGATACTGAATAGGTAACACCTGGTTTTATTCAAACAAAATGAATTCAAAATTGAATGAAATTTGTTTCCCAACAAAAGAGATGCAAATATTATGGTTTAGTAAAGACATTAGACTAATTACCTTGAAAGAGTAGGCAAAACCAAAAAAGAAGAGGGTTCAGGGCAGAATAGCCTCTCCCCCAGAAGGATGCTACGCTTTGAAGAATAAACTAAAATTCAGATGTATTTTTCACCCAAGAAATATCAGGTTTCCTACCAGCAATGAATGAGCATAACTTCCCCCCACCCCACATCATCAGTAATTTTTATTGTTTCTTGTATTCTTGATAGTTGCCATTCTGATTGGAGTGAGATGAAATCTCAGTGCAATTACTATGGCAAGCAGTAATGGAGATTCCTCAGAAAACTTGGAATGGAACCACCATTTGACCCAGTTATCTCATTTCTTGGTTTATAGCCAAAGGACTTAAAATCAGCATACTACATTGATGCAACCCCATCAATGTTTTTCTAAGCTCAATTCACAATACCCAAGCTATAAAACCAATCTAGGAGCTCTTCAACAGATAAATGAATGAAGAAATTGTGATATATATATATATATATATATATATATATATATATATATTAGAATATTACTCAGCCATAAAGAAGAATGAAATTATGACATTTGCCAGTAAATGGGGGGAACTGGAGAATATCATGCTAAGTGAAATAAGCCAATCCCCCCAAACCAAAGGCTGTCCTAGGTCATATATTATCACATGACCAATGTAATTCTACATCATGTACAACCAGAAGAATGAGAAGTTATAATCCATATATGTATAATATGTCAAAATACATTCTACTATCATGTATAACTAATTAGAAAAAAATTTTTAAAAAATCTTGGATTTTAACAGAGACCCATCTCTTAAATGTACACAGGCATCATCTGTAAGGCAAGCCCAGTATATCGCCCTAGATCATGTTCTGGAACAACTAGAGCTGGGGACCATGGACAGTTCCCTTCAATTTCCTCCTCCATCCCATTTGTCAACCCAAAGACACTTTCCTTCCAAAGAGTTGGAGTTCTGCACTGTTATGGGTGAAGTCTTGTTGCAGGTTTCTTCTAGTAAGTTATTCCCAGTAAATGTGCATTCCCTAAGACTGATGTGTACATTTTCTGGAATGTCAACAGCCTGATCTTGAGAATGGTCTTCAAGTGTGCAAGTAAGTGTGGCAACACTGGTAAGTAGTGAATCTTATTTTAGTCAGGATTTTTGGCTCCACGTGTAAATTCTGACCAAGCTATTTACTATTGGAGGAGACCTACAGATGTTAAATAACCAAAATGTGGGAACAACACAGACATATGTGAGCCTTCAGAGAGCCTCTGGGCCATAGGAAAGCAGCAAGGAGATTGCTTTATCTTTTCTTCCTGTGTTTCCATAAATTTTATTTTCATTCTGTTTTATTATAGACCATGCTTCTTTATGTGGTGGCAAATACGGTCTCCGATGGCTACCAAGTTCTACATCTTTTGGCAATGAACAGAATTAGAATTTAGTTCTCCAGGGAATTAGGTCTCTAGTCTCCCCACCCCTCATCCATAGCCTGAGGCAGGTATCACACAGCCACATGGTCAGAGGGTGGAAGTATCTTGGAGAAGGTGGTAATGGAAAGGTAATCTAACAGAAATCTGCTAAGTCACACAATTTTCCAATACCTAGTGTTAGAGGTGGAACTTAGAACTAACTCTAAGTCATTTTTTTAAACCATAATAATGCTAGCAAACTGATAAAATCTACCAGCCTTCTGGCCATTGGATCAGGCATAGTCCGGGACAGTCTCCCTCTGTGTGGCTTCCCGGATGTCCTACTTCTTGACTGGGAGGAAAAGTGAAATTGCCTGATGGGGGAATGCAGAGGCTGCATGTTGTATTAAAATGAAATCTGAACTTCCAGGGTCATTGCCAAGGCAAGCAACCTTCTGGGATCTGCTCTGCTGCGATGACCTGATCAGCGTGTGCCTAGGGAGGCAGCATGCAAATTCAGAACTGAACACAGGGACTGTTTGTGGCTCCGGAGCAAGTACCAAGAGCTCATCCTGCAGGCTGGGGGCTGCTCTGTCCCAGAATCCATCTGTGTTCTCTATCAGGGAGTGTCTTGAATGACTCCTTTTCTCTTTCAAGGTTGAAATATTAATATAATTGAAGGGGTGGCTGCCGGTCAATACTGGCTACTTTTATTATCACTTCTGTCTCCTGAGTTCTTGATGGAACTCAAGAAAAAGACAAAGGCCTGTTTGGCTTGTCATAGATTTGGAAGTTTTATTTTTGGGCAGCCAAAGAACCATGACTAGGAACAAACAAAACTGTGCCCTAAACTTGTCTCAAAGGTTTAGCCCAAATGTATAGGCCAAGGAAGCTTATCCCATAGGTATTATGACATAACTCTGTTGGAAGCCCTCTTCCAACACACCTTAGTAAATGCCATATACTTCATTAGGGGATGAAAGGAAAAGTAAAAAGAGAGATGACTAGTTGCTGCAATTCAATCTTTGTTTTAGGAACTGTTGGGAGACGGTGGCTATCATAGAATACCACAAACCAGGTGATTTAAACAACAAACATTCATTTCTCACAGTCTGAGGTCGGGAAGCCCAAGATCAAGGCATGAGTACTGTTTGATGAGGTCTGCTCCCTGGTTTGCATACAACCATCTTCTCTTTGTTTCCTCTGGTGGTGGAGGGCACAGAGCCAGCTCTCACGTGTCTTCTCCTAAGGTACTAATACCATCCTGGGGGCTTTGCCTCATGATCTAATCACCTTTCAAACACCCATCTATCTCTCTTATTTATTTATTTTTGGGGGGTTCTTTTTAGTTATACATAGTAGTAGAATCCACTTTGACATAATTGTACAAGCATGGAATATATCTTATTCTAATTCGTACCCCAGGACCTCCTCTTTCCTTTTCCCCACCCCCATCCCCTATCCTCTTTTGATCTCTCTTTCTGCCATTTACCCAGTTATTATTATTATTTTTAAATTAATTTCTTGTGGATGTACACAATGGTGAGATTCACTGTGGAATATTCATACATGTTCATAGCAAATTACTCAGGGGCACTGGACCACTGAACCACATTTCCAGCCCTATTTTGTATTTTATTTAGAGACAGGGTCTCACTGAGTTGCTTAGCGCCTCCATTTTTTGAACTCATGAGCTTCTTCCCTCAGCCTCCTGAGCTGCTGGGTACAGGTGTGTGCCACTGTGCGTGGCTCCCCCTTGCTTAATGCACTGAACTGTTCTTTCCCTACACCTTGTTGTGAGTTAATTTCCACATATCAGAGAGAACACTTGACCTTTGTTTTTTGGGGGGATTGGCTTATTTCACTTAATATGATAGTCTCCAGATCCATACATTTACCAGCAAATATCACAAAGTCATTCTTGTTTATGGCCAAGTAATATTCCATTGTTCAAACACCATCTGTTAATACTCTGACCCTGGGGGTTAGAATTTCAACATGAATATGGGAGGGACACATTCAGTCCATAACTCTGTACTTCTGTTGTTTCTGCCTATAAACCAAAGTACTCTTAGTGCAGCCATTTGACATTTAGGTTCTTTCTCCACATGCAGAACACAAGATGCTAATAATTCTTTATACAAATCAGGAAGAAGGAAACACATGCTCAACAGTCATGTGCAGACTGTTTCTGTGTGATGATAGATGAGAATATGTAATCAGAGTGTCCCAACATTACTGAATCCCATGATCTTCAGGGCTAAACAAAGAGCCCAGAATGATGCTGCCTCCCAACGTATCAAGGTGAACTAATTTTACCTGGATACATTTGATGGTCTAAGAGCTCACCATGGTTTGGCATTAATCTCATGCTATTCTGGGAGATATGAAAATGAATCATACATAAAAGCTTCAATGTGTAATAATGTCACAGTTTTTTTTGAAAGTCTCATGGTAGATCTTGAATTATTTATTAATACATCAAATTATAATAACTATATACTAACACTATATTTATTAGAAATATTTCATGATCTTTATTTTGGGCTATAGTTCAACGAACGACTGCCCTATTGCATGGTGATTCATCTTAGAAACAGGGTCGGTACGTGGTAGGTGCTGAGTTAATAAGAATTGATTGCTGGATGTGTGAGTGGATTGATAATAAGTGTTCTTTAATGTAGGGTCAGGGGGGTGTACATCATGGGCTGCAGTAGCACAGCCCCTTGGCAAATCTCAGTGGGTAGATATTTGATGCGATTCACTAGACTTTAAAAATTTCAGTATATTGTGCTGTGGAATTTTGGAGTTAGTAGGATTGGGGTGCCCAAAGGAAAGAGAAGTAGAGTTTCAACAAAATAGGGCTCATTGACATAACTGATGGATCTTGAATTGAAGGTCTTGGTTTGTGTTTAGCATTGGGATTTTTCACTTTTGTGAAACCCAGCATGCGTTGCCCGGTCCCACAGTAAAGTCTACTTCTGTGCAACATTCTTCCTCCTGGAGTTTCCACCTGCCACTGTTATGATTTGAGTCTTAAATGTTCCCCAAAGGCTCATGCTCTAAAGGCTTGGTCACCAGCCTGTGGGGCTTGTGATAGAAGTGGAAGGTTTGCCATGTGGGGCCTACTGTGAGGAAGTGAGGTCACTGGAGAAGGGGATATTGGAACCCTGGACCCTTCCCTTTTCCTTTACCTTGTTTTTTTCTTTTTTCTTTTTTGCTTCCTGGAACAGTGGCATTGTTCCACATGTTTCCCACCATGATATTCTGCTTCACCATATGCCCTCAAAACAACACAGCCAAGGGACCATGGACTGCAACTTCTGAAACCAGAAATCAAAACAAACCTTTCCTGCTGGGCATGATGGCATACGCTGTCATCTTAGCAACTTGGGAGGCTAAGGAAAGAGGACTGCAAGTTCAAGACTAGCCTCAACAAATTAGTGAGACCCTCAACAATTTTTGTTGAGACCGTGTCTCAAAATAGAAACTATAAAGCACTTGGGATGTAGCTCAGTAGCAAAGAGACCCTGGGTTCAGTCCTCCATATCAAAGTTAACAACAACAACAACATTAAATAAATAAATACATCAAATGAACTTTTCTTCCAAGTTGATTATCTCAAGTATTTTGTCATAGCAACAGAACATTGACTTATACACCCACAAAGTGCACTGCAAGAAGAAATGTAGTTGTTCTTGTCTTATCATCCACACATGCATTCTTGCAACCTGAATTTCTAAAAGAAACAAATGAGTGGGGGTGTTTGCCTCGTTCTGCCAAAAAATATATATTCTATTGAATATAGTAGTCTGTGCTCTCTAACTGTTTCAGAGCCTTTATGAGGCATCTGAAAACTGTGAGACAAGTTGAGCATGGGCTGTAGCTGCACATTAAGCCATATACAAAGTTACATCTGTAGTGTATTGTTCTTTTTGTTGTTGTTTAGTTGTAGTTGGACACATACCTTGATTTTAATTTTTTTATGCGGTGCTGAGGATCAAACCCAGGGCCTCATATGTGCTGGGCAATCTCTCTACTGCTGAGCCACAACTCCAGCCCCATAGTGTAGTGGTCTTAAAGCCAGCATCAAGTTCTCCTAAAGGAAGTCAACTCTGGCTTACCTTCCTTGCTCTAATCTTTTGGTCATATGACTTAGCAAAAATCACTTTCCTGTATACTGGGGACAGCACTTGGATCCATCATGCAGGGTATCTATGAAAGTACAGTGTACCTCAAGGACTGATATAGGCTCTACATAGTAGGTACTCAATATATGTTGAGCACTCCTGTCCTTTGTGAGAAGCCAGGGACTGGCTGGCTTGTGCTTTTGGTCATGGCTAACAAGCAAGACAAGAGACACTCTTTGACCACTTACTATCCATAAACTTTGTGCTTTATTTTTCTCCCCTGAATCCTACCCAAGGAGTGTGTGTGTATAAACCTTAAAAGGACTCACCACATCTAAGGAAACTTATGTGGAGAATGTAAGACAAGAATCACTACCGTGTTGACTGGTGAGATATGTTTTTCCCTGATAAGAAAGCTTTGGAGTAAATTCTACCTAGATGGTTTCTTATTGTGCTCAAGGGGATCATGGTTTTCAAAGAAATGTGTTGGTGAATCAGCATTTATCATCTCACTTTATTCTTATCTCTTGGGTATTCAAGAAATGGATTTCTTCTAGGAAAATTTCCAGTTTAATTCTCATAATTCCTTGAACAAACAGTGTCTGGGAGCGTGTGTGTGTGTGTGTGTGTGTGTGTGTGTGTTTAATTGTTTAATCTACTGCATCCTTAAATAGTTGGAAAACTTATCAGTCTGTACTTCACTTGTTTGGTTAAGTTGACTCTGCCTTTGATGCCTGGTGTTTCCTAGAAGTAAAATACACAACATGAGTATTTTTGACACCATGAAGGCTTGTGCTACACTTCAGGTTCAGCAAATGAAAAAGTGTTCTTTGCAACAAGAAAGCTGTATTTCTATGTAGTAACTATCAGTAAGAATATGCATTTGCTTATTTCAGGTGCTACATCTGACATTCACAAGGGCACTTAATCCTGTAGATACAGAATAGAATTTTCTGAAGAAAAATGGTAATTAGAACAATAGACACTATCTTGGTGTGAATTATAATGAGAAATATGTAAACTTTTTTATTCCAATGAATTCTAGTACCTGAAAACATACACTTCTATTTGTAGTGTTCCACAATTGAGTATAGAAAGTAGAAGCCACTCAAAACAGAAAGAAGTTAAGCACAGGAAGGCAGGTCCTAACCAACCATCAGAAGGGTTGAAGGGGCTGATTCAATATGAACCTTCAGGAACATTATAGAGAAAAACCAAAGTTGTCCCACCATAGGCATTGATACATTGGAGTACATTCCTGGAGCTGTGCTTTCACCAGGGATAGTTACTACATAGAAATACAGCTTTCTTGTTGCAAAGAATACTGTACTAATCCACTGACCAGTAACTCAGATCACAATACTGTTAGGGCCTCCACAAATTCTTTATACCCAAGGAACTGGGGAATGGATACAGGCATGCTGTCTCTGTCAGTTTTGTGTTGCTATAACAGAATACATGAAGCTGGTCATTTATAATAAACAAAAACGGTTTGGGCTCACAGTTCTAGAAGCTGGGAAGTATAAGATTGAGGGTTCTGTATCTGGGGAGAGTCTTCTTGTTGTATCTTAACATGGTAGAAGGCATTACATGGTGAGAGAACATGTGCACAAGAGAGGAAAAAGGAGGCAGAACTCGTCCTTGTATCGGAATCCATTCACACTATAACTAACCCACTCATGATAATGACATTCATTCACAAGGTCAGAGCACTGCTGACCTAATCACCTCTTGACAGTCCCGCCTCTCAATACTTTTGAATTGAGGATTAAGTTTTTACACATGTAAACTTTGGGGACATATTCAAACTATAGCAGATACTACAGCAGGGATATCTGTTACTTTCTTTATTTCCTGATTCAGCAGAAAGGGAAATAACTGGAAAAAAAATGGTTCCACCTCAATGTTTCTTTCCATATCTCATGAATGCATTCACTAGGAGAAAAATCTGCCTCAGAACCCTTGTTGCAAGGGAGTATTAAAGTGTAATTTTTAGCTGTTCAATGTATCTAGCTAGGATGAGTATGGAATAGAGGTTAATTGATTTAATTCAAAATAGTTAGCACTTCATTTACATAGCAGTTAGCTCATAGCTAGCCTTTTCCCCATTGCACCATGCAGTAATCTCTGACATAGCATTAATATTTTAATGTGCCCATTTGTGTGTCTTCCTAGGATTGCATGTATATTCTTTAAAATAGTTACTTATAGGTCTAGAACTGGTACATATCAGAGATCAAGCAAATGTCTGTCAAATGCATAAGTGAATGAATGGATTATCTTTGCTATGCTTTGGCTTCAAAGGCAGATGCTTTGTCGTATAGACTTGGGTGTAACTGGCTTCCAGCACTAGATCTGGCCTACATTGCACAAGAAAGTGACCTGAATATAAAATGCATGTTTCATCATTCTCATATTCAATTGAAATGCCATTCTAATTCCTTTATATCAAGATTGCCATTTCCTTGAGCAGATTCCACTTTAAAATCCTGTTTTATACTGTGACTGCTACTACTATGATTACTACTAGTACCACTTGTTCATCCTTAGTGCTTATTATATTTTAAACATGTTTCCAAGAGCATTTTATCCTTATCCTGAAGGTAGGACTATTATTGATTACAGTCCTTTATATGCAATTATCTGAAAGTCAAACATTTAGCTTAGTGACCTAGAAACACCCCCATGACCATAGTTAAGATGAAGAAATAGACCACTCTCAGTCCTGCTGAAGCACCCCATGCTCTCCTCATTTCCAATCACAATTCCTTTTTTTGTATGAATATCACTGTTTTCCTAATATCCATGTTTTTCTCTTCCTTGCTTTACTTCAAACTTTTATCTCTTTAGTTTGCTTTCCTATAAATTATTGTCCAGCTTTAGCTAAGTTTGAGCTTTATATAAATGAAATGTACCATAGAAATCCTTTGGTGTTTATTTTTATTAATGCTGTTATTCAATACTCTGCTTGGGAGAAGTGATCCTGTTGCTATGGGTAGCTTCAGATTGCTCATTTTACTGTATATAGCATTTCATTGAATTAACTTTTTCAAATTATTTACCCATCCTTCTCTTGAAAGTTACTTGGATGATTTCTGTTTGGGCTTACTATGAATTATGCTTCTGAGATCATTCTTGTACATTTTCCTGGTAGTTCTGGGTGTAGCACTTGCCTATTTCCAAGATGTAAATTCTCTCAAATGGCTAATATTAGTTCACCAATGTAAAGTCACTAAAGGTGGGGTTGGGAGATATGCAGAAACAGCTCTTGCAAGCTGGTACAAGCTCTTTTCAGCATGCCACTACCTGGGACATGTGTCTTTATTTCTATTTGGTGTATATATATGAGTCAATTGACTCAACAAGTTTATATTCAACCAGGAGATAGCAACATGTTATTTCCAATGTGCTTGTCCCATTTACAAACCTTTCAGAAGTTCATGCCAACAAGGTGCTATTCTCTGTCATTTTCTTTTTCACTATTTCTGGCATATGATGGTGATTTTAATCCATCTTTTCCTTATATTAGTACAATGACATTTTACCATTTGCTTGTAGACCATTTGAATAATGTCTTCTAGAGAAGTTCCTATTCAAGTCTCTTGTCTAATTTCCAGATGGGTTGTCTGACTTTTTTTTTTTTTTTTGAGAAATGTAGCTTTTTAAAAAAATTTTAAATTTTAAAAAAGTTTGTTTTAATTAGTTATATATGACAGCAGAATGCATTTCAATTCATTGTACACAAATGGAGCACAACTTTTCATTTCTCTGGTTGTACATGATGTAGAGTCGCACCATATGAGCAGTCATCCATGTACCTGGGGTATGATGTTCATCTAATTCCACCATCTTTCCTGCACCCATGCCCCCTCCCCTGCCATCCCACCCCTTTGCCCAATCAAAATTCCTCCATTATCCCCATGCCCCTCTCCCCATTATGGGTCAGCATCCACTTATCAGAAAGAACATTTGGCCTTTGGTTTTTTGGTATTGGCTTACTTCACTCAGTATGATAATTCTCCAGCTTCATCTATTTACCTGAAAATGCTACAATTTTATTGTCTTTTAATGTTGAATAATATTCCATTGTGTATGTGAACCACAGGTCATCTAGATTGGTTCCACAGTTTGGCTGTTGTGAATTGAGCTGCTATGAAGATTGATGTGGTTGTGTCACTATCGTATGCTGATTTTAAATCTTTTGGGTATAGACTGAGGAGTGGGATAGCTGGATCAAACAGTGGTTTCATTCCAAGTTTTCTAAGGAATCTTCATACTGCTTTCCATAGTGGTTCACCAATTTGCAGTCCCAACAGGAATGTATGAGTTTATGACTTTTCTTATTGATGAGTTTGTCATATATTTAGACTACTAGCCCTTGGCTGGGCCCTGCTATGGCTTAAATATTATTTGTCCCCTCTAAGACTTGTGTTGAAAGTATTGGGAGGTGGAGATTAGTGTTTGGGTCAAGGGGGCTGAGACCTTATAAATAGATGGATGATTTTCTTGTGGGAATGGTTTAGTTATTGTGGGAATTTGTTTTTTCCCTTTCTTCCATATACACCTGCTTCCTGATCCATTTTCTCATCATAATTTGAAGGAGCACCTGGCTCTCATCAGATGCAGTAACTTGATCTTGGACTTTGCAGCCTCAAGAAGTATAATAAGCCAGACCTCTTTTCTTTATATATTATTGAGTCTATGGTATTCTGTTATAGTAACAGAAAACAGACTAAGACAGATATGTATGATGAAAATATTGTCTCAGTCAATGGGTGCCTTGACTTTTATCTCTTTTAATGATGATTTTCGATAAATATGAGTATTTGACTTGAATGTACTCAAGTACTTTTTTCTTCTATGATTAGTACTTTCATTTGTTTAAAAATTATTTCCTAGTCATGAGATCCTAAAGATCCCAAAGTTCTCATGACAAGCTTTGACATGTTGTGATCTATGTAAAGTTGAGCTGATTAAAACATTTTGTCCTGACATGCCAGAGAATTGGGCTCTCTAAATGGAAGGAGCGACAGGAGTTGAATCCTAGCTCTTGTCTGAGGAAGGCACTGAGGGGACTGGGGTGGTCAGAGAGCCTGGCAAGGTGAACTCTCCCCACTGATGAGCCTTCCAGGAGGGCAAGGCCAGACTGTCTTCTGCCCAACCATGAAGTTGGTAGCCAGGGTGGGGAGGGGGAATGACAGAGCTGTCATCTGTCCTGGAAGGAGCAGCTCCTCAGCATTTGAGCCACCGCTGTATATGGTCCTGCCAGGTCCACTGGGCTCCCAAGTTCCTCGTCCACAGTCATACATACACAACTATACAGTGCTGCTCACTGCCACCCTGGGTCCCCATCACTGAACCACAGATAAGCAGCCACACTCAGCCCCAAAATGTCAAAAGGGAGCCAAGTAACTGCATATGCAATCACAGCTTCCCCACAGGTGTACCTGCAGATAGAAGGTGCACATGAGAGCACACCCATGCACACACACAGGCATGTGACACACACCAACACAACCATCTATAGACACAAAGTCCTTCAGATGGTCACACAATGACTTGTAGAATCACAGGTGCCCTCCTGTTTTATTCTGTAAAGTTTTTTTTTTTTGTCTTACTTTTTACATTTAGATCCAGAACTGATTTTTGGTATGAAGTAGAAGTCAATATGGATACTTGATTATTCCAGCACCATTTAATAAGTAGTTATTTTCTCCCAGCTGCTTTCCCATTAGACATTTGTCCTAAATCATGTGTCAATATATAAGTGAACCTGTCTTTGTAACTTCTACTTGGTCCTACTCTTTTATTTGACTTTATGACAATTGTAGACTGGCCAACTTATTTTTAACTAATTTTGCTACACACTATTGTTCTTCATATATATTTTGGCTACTCTTGGTTGTGTATTTCACTTTACACATTTAAATTGGCTAATCTGAAGATAAAAGGAAACTAGCTGAACTATTAGTTGGTATTTGTTGAATGTATAGATAAATTTGTGAATAATGTACATCTTTAAAATACTGAGTCTTCAATTTAAAATGCTGAGTATATCTCTCAATTTATTCAAGTCATTGTAAATTTTCTTAAAAATGTCTTAGTTTCTACATAGAAATTTTGCTCCACTTTTGTGAAACTTTTATCCCTAGGTATATTTTATATCAATAAATTTATTTATATACATTTGTGTATAGAAATATGTATTAATTCTATATATATATTTATTTATACGTGATTGATTGTTGATTTTTACTCTTTTTTTTTTTTTTTTTTGCAGTGATGGGAATCAAACTCAGGGCTTTGTACCTACCGAGCAAGTGCTCTACCATTGAACTGCATTCCTGGTCTTAGATGATATGTTTGATGTTATTGATAACACCATTTTAATTTTAAATTTTGAGTTTGTTGATGGTACTAATACAATTAATAGTTTTCACAGAGATTCTAAACCTACAAATCTCGCTACTT
Source organism: Spermophilus citellus (assembly GCF_964194105.1). Taxonomy (NCBI): domain Eukaryota; kingdom Metazoa; phylum Chordata; class Mammalia; order Rodentia; family Sciuridae; genus Spermophilus; species Spermophilus citellus. The sequence goes on from NC_138187.1 coordinate 106,242,381, forward strand.
TTTAATTAACAACTTATAAGTTTACCATTTATTTTCTATGTGCACGATCATAATTTGTGCATATCTGGCATTAACCAAACTTGAGGCCAAGAGCACAGATGGTTCAGTTTATCTAAGACTTTTGACACCAAGTGAAAGTTCAGGAGCTTCCCAAAACCAACTTCAGGTTTGAACATTTGCTGGAAAGACTCAGAACTCACTGAATGCTATTTACCAATAGTCATGTTTATTAAGGGAAAAGATACAAATCCAAACCCTCCAGAGAGAGAGAGAGACTCCCAGGCAGGGCCTGGGAAGGCATGGAGCATCAGTTGTCCTCTCCCAGTCATGGATGGCACTTCTCCTCCTGGTCATGGGTGACAATATGCACAGAGTGTTACAACCAGGGAGGATCACCTGAGCTTCCATGTCTGTAACTTTTCCTATGGTTCATTGTGTGGGCATGATTGATAGAATCATCTCTAGCCACCCTTCCACAGAGGTTGGGCTGACAAGAATCAACTCACTAGCATATGAACTCTAAGGTGGGGTCTGAGGGATTCCCCATTTACCACTGTGGAAATACTAAGTATTTCCAGGTTCCCTTCCAGGAGCTGGAGCATAGACCTCTCTTTGGAGGACACATTCCTTACTCCACAATGACTATTTTTTTTTTTTTTTACTTTCTTCCCAATTTTACTCATGTCCAATTGTTTTTCTTTTTGGTATACTGCACTGGATTGAATTAGTACAATGGTGCAAATGGTAGGTGATGGTGTTCTGTTCTTTGTTTCAAAGAGGATAGTTTCAGCATCACCTTTAAGGTAAATGTTTGGTGCAAGTTCTCTGTAGATATTCTTTGTCAGTTTGGGAAAACTAATCAGTTGTTAAGAACAAGATTTTTTTCTTCAAAAAATAAATTGAATTTTATATTTCATCACATCTGATGAAATAATCACATAATTTTCCCTCATTTTCCACTCAATATGGAGAATTATATTGATTGGATTTTGAAAGTTCTGATGAAATAATAAAAATTCTCCTTTATTCTGTCAATATGGAGACCCACATTGATGAAATCTCTGTCAAACTAGTAAACATTGATGGAATAAACACAATCTGGTCATGATTTATACTTCTCATATTTATGATTTAATTAAATAATGAATTATTTATATAAATATAACATAATTTAATTATATATAAATAATTCATTATTTAATTAAGTAGCTTATTAAATATTTTTTATTTAATTAAGTAATGAATTAAATTGAATAATTAAATAGTTGACATTGTTTAATTCTTAAATATTTAGCAGAATTCTCTAGTGTAATGGGCCAAACTTAAATGATGGGTTCAATGTTTTTAGTCATTATAGAGATACACAGATTTTTTATTTCTTTTTATGTCACCTCTGTTAAGTTTGTGCTTTTCTATTCCTATTTGTTACTTTTAAATGCATCATCATAAAGTTGTTCTTTGTATCCTTATTATGTTGTAATGAGTACAGAATCTGTAGTTATTGTCTGTGGATCACCAGTTATTTTCTACCATCATTTTGAGGATTTCACTTCATTATCTTCTGACTTTAGTTTGTTTGTTTTTTTCCTCAGAACTCAGGTGATAGTTGTTTCTCCTTTCAAGGAAGTCTGAGTTTTTTTCACTATCTGCTTTTGAGATTTTTAAAAAATTTTATTTAACTTCAATTTCCCTGTGATGTGTACACAATGTGTGCATCTCTCTCTCTCTCTCTCTCTCTCTCTCTCTCTCTCTCTCTGTGTGTGTGTGTGTGTGTGTGTGTGTGTGTGTGTGTGTGTCCCCTACTGGAGGGTTACTATGTCTTAAGTCTTTTGCCTTTTAATAATTTTGAAAAATTTTCTCAAATCTTGCCTCTCCTCCATTCTTTGTCTTATTTCTTCCAGGAAACAGTATTTTATGTATCTTAAAACTATCATCACTATATGTTCTTCTTTGATGTGTGTGCATGAAGGAGGATTCACAGGTGTGTGTGTGTGTGTGTGTGTGTGTGTGTGTGTGTGTGTGTTCTTTTTGTTTCCCTGTGTCTCATGCTGGATCTTTCCTTCTGCCCAACTTCTAGCCCATAAATTCTGCTGGTGAACCCATCCTCATGTTATTATTTCAGCTATTCTGTTTTATAAATTAAAATTTTCTGTTTTATTCTTCTCCAAATTCATCATTTTAAAAGGTTTTTAGTTCTTAGCTAACATCTCTAATCTAGACAAGAACAAATGAATTGAAAAGTCTATGAAACATTCCAATATATGGAGTCCCAGTAGTTCTTTTTTTTTTCTGGTGGTTTGCATGTGGTTTTAAGTGTGCCTGCTTATGCTTTATGCTCAAGGCATAGTAACTGGGATTTAATTTGTTGGAAAAATTTAAGAGCCAAGATAAACATGCTTTCCTCCAGTGATCACTTTGGTTTTCTTTTGCCAAACACTTGGGTCACTAGTAATTCAGTCACATGAGTCCAATTTGGAATTAAGAGGATCCATGTTTGAGTGATAGCCCATGCTTGTGTTGGTTGACATATGGCTTAGGCAATTTGTCTAAATTACCTAGCTTTCTATTGCTGAAGGATGAAGAATAAGAGTATTGTTTTTGAGCACAACCATGACATGTCACTTCCCAGTTTAAATAGTTTTCATGGCTTCCTATGGCACTTTGAATAAAATCTAGATTCTATTCATAGTTAAAATCCATAGGTTGGCTTCTTAAGTTTCATTACTTTTTTTCAGGTTTCCTGATGTGAGGTGCTGCTTTCTGTTTCCAAGCAAGATTTCTCTTTCCTCTACCTAGATTACTTACATATGGCTCATTGAATGGTTTATTCCAACTCATCTTTTAGTTTACAAAAGATGACTTCTGTAGGTCAAGGGAAGACTTTATCTAATTTAGCTAATTTGTCCAAACCCAACTTACTATTCCAATCACTGTCCTTTATCACACTTATTAAAATCTGTAATTATTTGTTTCTTATTAATTTTTGCTTATTTAGTTTTTATCTCTTAGCACTAGAATGTACTTTGATAACTGGGGCTGTTTCTCTAGTAGTTACTAGGATGCCTCATATATCACAAAGTAATTATCATTAAGTGGATATATGATAAATCAAGGTTGTATTAAATGCTGAGGATACATGCTAGAAATAGAAGCTATCATAGTTTTGTCATCTTTGTTGTAGTTGTAGCACTGTGGTAGTTAAAAATAGTAATACAGCAGTGAAAGGCAGTTAGTGTCATGCTGACTGAGTTTGATTCCTTCACTGCCGAGTACTACTTGAACAAATTAACTAACTTCACTGTGACTCAGGTTTTGCTACCTTTAAAAGAGTGATAATCAAGTCTTCATCTTATTTAATCATGAAGCTAAATATGTTTTCAGTTTAAGATTTTTTTCTTAGGTGGAGATGGCATATGCCTGTAATTCCAGCTACTCCGGCAGCTAAGTCAGTAGGATGGCAAATTCAAGGCCAGACTGGAATTTAGTAAGATCTTGTCTCAAAAAATAAAAATGACTGAATGGGGCTGGGGTTGTAGCTCAGTGGTACGTAACTTGCCTCGCAAGTGTGAGGCACTAGGTTCACTCCTGAGCACTACATAAAAAGAAATAAATAAAATAAAGATATTGTGAAAAAAATAAAGATATTGTGTCCATCTACAACTACAATTTTTTTTAAATGACTGCAATCTCCTTGAGTTCAGTGTCCAGAACCAGAAAAAAAAATACTAAAGAATTTTTCTTATCTTAGAAAAGTAATCTCAGTAGGATGGCAATAATATATATATATATATATATATATATATATATATATATATATATATATATATATATAATCTACAGCAATCCTAATCCCAATAGTGTCAAGAGAAGTTCCTCTAGTCAAACCATGTTAATATTTTTGCAATAAAACATATAAGTATAAACCATACATGGAATAATTTAGCTATAAATGGACGTATGGTGGTTCAGCTCAGATTGAATGTCAAAACTTGGTTTTTAGAGTTAATCCTTAGGAATTCAAATGCATATAGTACCACAGAATTTTAGAAATGGTAATAATCTTACTGATTTTTTAAAATCTTTATTTTGTTGATTTATTTTTATGTGGTGTTGAGGATCAAACCCAGTGCCTCACACATGCTAGGCGAGTACTCTACAACTGAGCCACAACCCCAGCACCTTACCGATCATTTTTATAAGTTCTCCAATTTTAGTGATAAGAGAAACTAAGATGCAGAAATATCAGACAACATTCCTAAGATCACACAGCTCATTTCTAGCAGCGCTAGAGACTGACTGTAGTGTCCTCGTCACCATATCTGATCTATAACTTAGACCATTTTATGTCACACTTGAAAATTAGAACCAACTGATCCAATGTTTAAACTATTAAATGTGACTGACTTTTTCATGGTCAGTGGGTAATTTTTTTTTTGACCATCCAAAAGTATGAGCTTCTTAGTTGGTGATGATTATGAGGAGGGAAATGGAATTGTATCAAAGGTCTTCATGAGGTAGAGAGGAAGACACATGTAAGAGATGATCTTAAAATAGGAGCTTACAGGGCTGGGGATGTGGCTCAAGCGGTAGTGTGCTTGCCTAGCATGCGTGCGGCCTGGGTTCGATCCTCAGCACCACATACACCACATGTGTCTGCTGAAAACTAAAAAATAAATATTAAAAAATTCTCTCTCTCTCTCTCTCTCTTAAAAAAAAATAGGAGCTTACATTCGAGGCTTCCAGATGGACACTAAATGTCCAATGTTACCCTGATTTTGAATTATAGAAAAAAATCATGATAAACTAATAGGGAAGTTAGGGCTAGCAAATGGGAATATCTGTAGAGTTCTACACTTATTCACTTTTCAAAGTGGGAAAAAAGTGTTCTATTTATTATTCCTTATCTCACATACCAAGTTATATCTGAAAAAAGTATGATTGGCTTAAGATTGCCTGACATATACCTTAGTTATTGAGATTCAGGTCATTATTAGTAGTGGCATATTAAATACTAGACCATCTTCTCTCAGTGAAAACACTGGAATTACCTGAAGGGAAAGTTATGTGTGCTTTTATAAAATAGAGCCCATCCTTTTACAGGAGAAGGTTTTAAAGTGAAGCCTGAATTAGCGTTTAATAATATGGACATGGGGATTATAACCTTTTAAAGTAGTAGTGGTAGGATAATGAAACACTGCCACTTCATAAACTGCCTCAATGTTTTCTTTCTGGTTATCTCAGGCAGGAGAGTCTCTGAAGGCAGAGTACCATAGACAGTGTGGGACGCATCTGCAACTGTTACAGGAAAATGTCAAATGAAGGGGCAGCAGTGTTACAGAACAACACTGCAATCACAAAAGGAAAATGCATGCAAATCCATTTGAAATAATCCAAGAGATTTGCCAATCGGGGCATGGTGTGCATACTTGCTGGCACAGAAGACTAGTTTCTTGGAACATAAATTTCACATTTGTATAAGTGTAACTGAAGATACATTTTCAGGCCATATTGAAAATGTAGGAGAAGGAGAGACTCCTAATTTACAAGCAATTTGACTCTTGATGTATACCCTATCTACTTTTAGTGTCTTTATTTTTGGATGGAATTTCTATTTTGTTATTGCAAAAAAAGATCCAGAAAAGGATAAACCAAAGGTAGTTATTGTCTATATTTTGGTGTACCTTCCAGATTTTCCTAGGCACCTATTTGTGATTTTTAAATAACAAACAATGAGTACACTAAGCAAAGAGTCTTAAGGTTTCTTTTTCATTCACAATCATAGAGTGAACCGTCTTCCATGTCAGTAAATATTTTCCTGCATAACTTGATGCTGGAAAAAATCGTAATAACAAAGTGTTTTCTAGAACCAGCCATGTGCTATGTATTTTGCATTCTCTTTTTACAGTATAATCTTCACAATAACCTTATAAGGTTAGTATTATTATTAATAATTATTATTTTTCCCATTTTATAGGCAAAGAAATCAAAGTCTAACTTAAATAAAATTTCCAAGTTCACATATGTAAAGAGTAAGAGAAATCAAATTGAAATTCACTCAAATTCCAAGAGTTTATGCCTAGAATCATTTTGCTCAGGTATACATAATATCGAACCCTGCCCTATTGTCAGATATCTACATTGCTCCTCTCTCCTGCCTTCTGTCCTTCCCTCCTTCCTTTGTTTCTATTACAAACACCTGTTTGCCAAGGCGCTAGTGAAATGGTGATACATGACCTCAAAGATTAAACACCAGGGTATAGTAACTGCTCACCAGATACCTGGGATCTGTTGTCCCAGATTCGGATCCCTTGCCATTCGGCAGATTCACATGACAAGTTTTGGCCAATGAACTGATGAGCTGATGTCACTTTATGGAGAAGGTACAGAAGACCAGCAGAATTCTGCATCGGCTTCTTCCCACCTGGTTAATCTTGAGTTGACAAAATAACAACACAAACAAAAACATGTGAAATCACAGGGCTATTAGGTTTGAACTTCTCACATGCAATGGGGACTAGGCAATATCTAGCAGAAATCACATTCATTTACACTCTAGCTTGACATTATATTCCTAGGACTCTTTCCCAATCACCCGGAAAGGAGAGAGAGAGGGGGAGAGCAAGGAAGGAAGGAAAGTGAGGGAGAATAATGAATACGACAAGACTATAAAATGCAAAGGAAATGAATCTGAGTGTTTATGAACATGCATGAAGGACATTACTTCATCTTTTAGTTTTTAGAGCTTAATCTGTCCTCTACTTAAATTGAAAACAGTATCTATTGACTTTGGAGATATGTCCTTGTGATACCTGTGTTGCTTTTGCTTGTCTTTCTGTTCATTCATGCATACACTTGTACATTTTCCTGATTCGGAGAGAGATCAAAAAGCAGTTCCTATGTTTTTACATTGATGTCAAGGTGGCATCAAGGCTAGCTGCGTAAGAAACAGATAGTATTCCGAGTTATCTGTGGGAAAAGCAGAGTTTATTTTTAAGAATTGAGTTTAACATCCTTAAGAAGACAGAGGAGATTTGGGGATGACTACAAGTTTTGGTTTTTTAACACAAACTAAGATAAATCCATTTCGTTTGTACACACAGCACACAGTATCTTAATTTCCTCCAGGGATTTGACTTCATGTGCATTTGAGAGAGTGCAGTTTTGTAAGATCTCCTTTCTTCTTTCCCTTTAAGTAAAACAGTCAGGCTGGTGCATTTATTGCCAACCTTCTGAAAGATAAAGTGCTATTCATGTTTTCTCCCAAGGTCTCACTAAATGGAGCATCTGAGGCAATGGGGATCTATAACCACACCCACCTTGTAACACATGTATTGTCTGTGAACATTTTGCAGTGAACTCCTTTCAGAGTGAGGCTCCCACCTCAGCGCCCATGCTTTGACCCTGCGCCTCATTCAGAAGGCGACCTGTGATCAGCACACAGAATGGGGAAAGTATGAGAAGAATACCTAATGCCAGACGAGGAGAATGCCTAATGGACTGAGAGCCGACAGATGCGCAGAATCTGGCTCTGACAGATCACAACACCGCTTTGCGTGCACAGTGACGTGGAAGGTTTTTGAAGAGGGAATCTCTGCCCTACGCAGTTGGTGGCTGGCGCGTGACCACAATACATAATGAGCAGAGCTGAGAGTGATACCAGCTGTTCAGTGGTCTATTGTTCATCTTTTCCTGGGTAAAGCTGCTACATGAACTGATAGCCACAGGGCAATAGTCAAGATGGGAAATATAAGCATTATGGCTGCTGCCACACACTTATAATGAACATGCAGGACACTGTCTAACACTAGCCACGGAAAAGTTGTAGAAGAGGGGAAATTGCCACCCGAGAAATGGCGGTAGGAACGACCATCTGCTGAGAAAGAGGCAGGAGAGGTTCCTAAAGAGAAGCTTCATTGTGGGAGAAGACTTTGGTCATCTAATCAAATGTGAGTTGGCACTTTTTCTAGTGAAAATAGGTAGGAATGGTTTTGGGAAAATCTGTTTTCTTTGCTCTTGTCATATTCTTGGCCAAGATAATGATTTGCATATAGAGGAAGAAGTCACAAAGGGTGTTGATTGACCTGCGGGGTTCTGAGTCATTTCCAGGTTTGGAGGCCAATAGATGGTAGTGGGGAAACTAAGAAGTAGGAATTTAGCCAGGTGTGGTGGCACACACCTGTATACTTCCCAGCAGCCTAGGGAGAGGCTGAGACAGAGGATTGCGAGTTCAAAGTCAAACTTGGCAACTTAGGGAGGACTTAAGCAATTCAGTGAGACCCTGTCTCTAAATAAAATACAAAATTGGGCTGGAGATGTGGCTCAGTGATTGAGTGCCCTTGAGTATAATCCCCAGTAACCCCCCGCAAAAAAAGTAGGAATTTATATTTTTATTTTTTTTTCATTTTTTGTGGGTACATTATAGTTGTATGTAATGATGGGTTTATTATTTCATATTCATACATGTATACAATATAACAATATAATTTGGTCAATATCATTCTCCATTATTTTTTCCCTCTCCTATTCCCTTCCTTTGGCTCCTTTCCTATACACTATTGATCTCCCTTACATTTTTATGAGATTTCACCTCCCTAACTTTCTTTTCCTTTCTTTTCTTTAGCTTCTACATATAACCCTTAGTTTTCTAAGTTTGGTTTGTTTTGCTTAACGTAATGTTCTCAAGTGTCATTCAGTTTCCTGCACAAAAGTATGGAATGCTTCATGGATTTACGTGTCATCTTTCACAGAGGTCGTGGTGATCCTTGTATCATTTAAATTTTAGCATGTGGACTATTGAAGCAAGCATAAGAAAAAAGAAATTTATAATGAACACCATTTTGTATAGGCCCACTGGAACCTTGTAGTGAAACATTCTAATGGAGAAGTTTATTGAAAGTATAGGATTAAAGAAGAGGAGCTGACAGTCCAAGCCCTCTGATCATGTCTTTCTGGTGAACAGTCACCATCTTGAAACTACCAAAAGGTCCCTGCCAAAATTTATCTCATTTACAAAAATTTATTTCATTTAGAAAAAGACATTCTTATCCCACAGGAGATTCTATGCCAGGGATTAAGACCTTGTCTCTTAACCTTATTAGTGTTCTAAACTTGTTCCTAGTCAGAGAGACTCATTTTCACCTGTCACCCTTACAAATGCTAAAGGATACAAACTCAATCAGCCACATGCTATTACAGGAAGTTTTCTTTTCCTATCGTTGGATTCTCCTATCTTCCATCTTGATATCATCTTCTAGTATTGGAGTACCTAGAATACCAAAATAGCAATTAAAAGACTGCCTTGTGAGCAAAGGGAAATGAGGTATTTTACTGAGCAGTGGTAAGACCCAGAGAATGACCTCTGTTCTGTAATTGTGCATATCCTCAGTAACTGGAAGATTTGTGCATCCTAGTTCACTATCTCTCTTCCTAGATGGTTTTAGGTAAACATGGCTGGCATCTGACTTTTGAACTTTATTTTTCTATGCTATCAAGCCACACCTTCTGATCATAAACTTTCTGCAAACAGAATAATTTATAATTGGTATTTCTGTTAAAGAAATGATTGTCTTGCTAGGCATGATGGTGTGTGCTTGTAATCCCAGCAATTTAGGAGGCTGAGGCAGGAGTTTTGCAAGTTTAAAGCCAGCCTCAGCAACTTAGTGAGGTCCTAAGCAACTTAGAGAGACCCTGTCTCAAAATCGAAAGAAAAAATAAAAAGTGCTTGTGTTGTGGCACTGTGTTAAAGTGCCCCTGGGTTCAATCCCCAGTACCAAAAGAGAGAGAAAGAAAGAGATGACAGCCTTATTTCCCCTGATTCTTCTCAAAGTTTTGAGAACTCTTCCTAAACTTTGTATTTCAACAGTCTTTTGGAATTCTCTTTCAGCAGTCTAGTCATAATGAAACATGAAGCATGGATAGAGGGGTTCCTTGTCTTGTAAATTCGAAAAATGAAATCTTTAGACAAAAATGTGAGAGCAAAGCCACAGGATTTATTAGAGTAATAGAAAGAAAGCAGAGCTCACACAAACTAGCTTAGGTAAGAAAAGGTGTGGGGGGCTGGGGATGTGGCTCAAGCGGTAGCGCGCCCGCCTGGCATGCGTGGGGTGCTGGGTTTGATCCTCAAGATGTTGTGTCCATTGAAAACTAAAAAATAAGTATTAAAAAATCTCCTCTCTCTCTCTTAAAAAAAAAAAGAAAAAAAAGGGGGGGGAGGGAAAGGAATCCTATGGATAAGAGGTGGAGATTTGCATGGGAAACCGAGAACAGAAACTAACATCTGACCCAGTTTCATGAAGAGGCTGCTCCAAGGCAGTTCAATGACAAAGTTTTGTGGATCTTCTCTCAACTATTCCACTATTAAAGGAATTTAAATACTTTCAAATGTCTGTCTCTATTTTCTATTATGTATGTCTCTATTCTCTTCTTGCCAGTGCCCTTGGCTTCTACTTAGTATATCTATTCTCATGGTCATAGCTTTTGCTTTTTCATAATTAAAATTTGTTATGCACCCTGATGGTCTGACAGCATTTTATTATCTTTCTCAGTGTTTTTTTTTATTACACTGCTTTCAGTTAATTCTTTTGGTATTTTTTCAATTCATATTTCTAAAAGCAAGTATCTGATTGTTTCTATTTTTTTTAATTCTGTTTCTTTTCTATTTGAGACTACCTTGAGCCACAACCCCAGAAGCCATGCAAATGTGGAGATTACTATAAGATATATATATATACATATAGGGGCTGGAGTTGTAGCTCAGTGATAGAGCACTTACCTAGCACATGTGAGGCACTGGGTTTGATCCTCAGCACCACATAAAAATAATTTGAATAAAATAAAGGTATTGTGTCCATCTGCAACTAAACATTTTTTAAAAGATATATATACATATATATATATATATATAAACTTGGCTACTTAGGACCCAATCATCTCTAGGAATGGTGGGAAGAAACATTTTCCTTAGCAAAGCAGAAACCATTATTGACCAATTTTATTTAAGTATCTTGTTAAGTTGCATACATTTGCTCACTTAATTGCTTCCAACAAATATATGGGGTAGATATTATTATCCTCAATTTGTAGAAAAAGAAGCTTAACAAGATTAAACTTCAAATTGTGCAGTTTGTAAGTGGTGGGAAAAGCAATACAACAGAGATTATTTTATTTTAAATGATCCCAAAGCCCATGGTTTAATAGCTTATTCTTTTTAGAGGTAAAGATCGATTCCTCTAAATGAGTAGGGTCAAAGTGTTCCTATGGCCATTGAGCATATAGTAGGACTACACTCTATGACAATATTTAACTTCTAAATGCTTTCTATGTGTCAGGCACTGTCCCAAGTGTTTTAAACAGATTCTTTCCTTGCATCCTCATAATAAACAATCCTATAAACTAGGCGCAATTATTAACCCATTTAATGGATGAAAACTGAGGTACAAAAGGAAACAGAGGTTCAGGCAAAGAAAGTAATCCATTGTTAATGACAGACCCATGGCTTAAATCCAAGTTGGATAAATTCAAACTCTATATATTTATTAGAGGTTATAGAGATGGAGAGGGACATCTCAGAGTTTGCCTCTTTTCCACTGAAGATAGAACAGTGGCAACACTTTCTGATTCAGAGAGAGCAACGTGAAACACACACGACAGATATCCTCCTGGCTATAAAGCTTGGGCTAAATAGACTCTTCTAAGAAGTTTGAAAAATCACTTTTTCTATACATATTTTTCCTCTTTTATGTCCAAATTACTCTCTTCCTTTGGAAGGTTAGATAATTATTTTTCTGAAATAATTTTAATGTATTTTCACATGTCTCAGTTCTGCTTCTGAAATAATGAGAAAATTCTGCTGTCCAGCGAAGACAGATATTGGCCAGGAATAGGGAAGAGGATGTGACTTGAGCAAGAGTGATGGTAGCTGCTGGAGAGCACAACCCACATGAGGCTTTGGTAGAAAGGGAGGCCCATTTCTCTCCCTGTCTGTGTATGTTCTCCTTGGTTGCAACACAACCCAGTGTCATCTATAATCAGAAATGATAGTCAGTTTTATCATTAAAAGGGTGTTTGGCAATGATGAAATATTTGAAAGACAAATGCCCAGAATTCTGGAAGGGAGACATTCAATTCCATGAAAGTCAGTAGTCAAGAGACAAAGGCTATCCTGTCCCATACAGGGGCAAGGGGGAAGGGCATCTCTTCTGCCTCAGCCTCCCCAGCTCTTCTGACTTAGCTCTTGTCTGTCTTGGTGCTTTGTTGGCCACATGAATGTTTAGCATCCTGACCAGACTGTCAGCTCCTTCAGGCTGGTAGGGATCCAGGTGCCTGGGATAGAGCAGATATTCAACAAATGTTTTCCAAGTATTGTCCTTACATACAGGGACAAAACCAAGATGTAGAGAAAAGCCTTAGCACAGACCTTCAAGGGTCATGACCCTCTCATCTGTTTCTCATAATCTTCTACCTCATGCATTCCAGCTCCCTGAGGACCTGAGTTCCAGGTCATCAGAATTTGCCAGATTCTTCCAGGTTTCTGTCTTGCTGACTTCTTCCATCTTCTGGTCGGTAGGAAGACTGTGACTTTCAGCCTGTTCCACACATGACTGCATAGGAACCAGCAGTAACACAGGTTCCTGTCACCTTGTCTTCTGCTTCTTCCCAGCCTTTGGTGAAAAACAACCCTAGAATTATAAGGAAAAATGTTGCTGGCTGAGTGACACATCTTCAGGGATCCCCATCATTGGAAGCCAAAAAGCTCTCTCTCTCTCTCTTATCTTAGTATCTTGTGGAACACCGTATTGTGCCCATCCTAAACAAAGGACTGAAACGTACTTGGGAGCTCAGACCCAAGCACAGCACCAGAGTAACACAGCAAATTATGAATGATACGGGAAAATTGTTTCCTTTCTTCAATGCTTTCATTTCATTGAGGATGATAGGGAGGAAATGACTTCTTGGGCCCTCAATAATGAGTCCTGTGTTTCTTAGAGATCTGAATATGAACTGGGGCAGGAAAGAGAAGGAATGAAATGAAGCCAGGTGCTGTTCCAATTTTTGTGGCTGATTTTAGTTGCGCCTTGGGCTTCACTTCATCTTCTGCTTCTTTTTTTAATTTTTTTTATTGGTTGTTTACAACATTACAAAGCTCTTGACATATCATATTTCATACATTAGATTGAAGTGGGTTATGAACTCCCAATTTTACCCCAAATGCTTCTTTTCCCCATTCTTTTCACAGTCCTTAAAATGAAATGAGGCAGATATAAAAAGAGAAGGTGAGCATCGTTGAGTCTGCCTCTGCAGAATTTTAGAGAGCACCGAGTTTCTAATATGAAAAGTTATGTAAGAGTTTATCTACTCCAATGACCTCCTTGATAAGTAAAGGAGCTTCCCACCCACACACTGTGCAGGTGGTAGAAACCAGGGTCCTCTGGGTGGAGTAGGCTGGTGGCAAAAAGACCACACTACACGCAAGTAATTTTTTATAAAGCTGGGACAGGATGGCTCTTGGACCTTAGGGGCTGGGCTTCCACACTGGGAAGAGAGATGATGAACCTGCGTTTGGTTTATTTTTATATGGGGGAACACACAAAGGCTTTTCCATAGAATATTCTTCACCAAATAAGACAGGGGGTGGGATGTTCAAGCCCAGTGGGTTACACCCAAGTCTGGGGATATGAGAAAGCACACTTCCTAGCCGAGCTAAGGCAGTGATCACCTGCAATGTGCAGAGTGGGAGGAGCCATAGTGCAATGCCAGCTCAAAACCTTCTTGGCTGAAGGCCAAGTGAAGATGCTATAATAGCTCAGGGGTGGCCCCCCACAGGAGCTGAAGCTCAGGGAGTTCCAAAGACCTATCCAAGGTTGTGGGGAGAGAGGATAGTGTGGAGATGGGGTCTCAGATAAGGAACTGAATCTAATGTCTTTTATTTCTTGTTCAATCCTCATGGCTATGGTATTTGGTGGGGGAAGACAAGTGAACAGTAAACATGTCATTATTGTTGCCATTTCAAGATCTGTCACAAAGCAGCAGGCAAATAGAGGTTAACAGTGCTTTGCTTATAACAAATACAATATCCCTTGTACATCTGGAATTTTAGCTAAGATGGAAATTTATTTGCCATAATTTTTTTGGCATTTTGCTTCTCAGTATCTTAAAGAGTACAGCACAGTTGGATTAATTTCTTTCACATTAAGAAGGTTTCATCTTCGGCTTTCATACTCAAGAATTAATTGGTCGGCATTTTGCTCCTAAGGTTTCACAGTATGATTGTTTCCATTTTATAGCTTTTAATACCAGGGGTTCAATAATGATGGTAAATGCCCCCCCCCCATGGCTTGGCTTTGCAGAGTTATCTGCATATCCTCCAGCTGTACTCAGAGAAAGGAGTTTAGTTACTTTAAAACCAAGGAATGGACAATTGAGCAGTAAAACCAAGTCTCAAACCATGAATAGCACCAGATAGGAGATTACTGTGAGTGGACATGTGGGATGAATAAAGCCATAGTGAGTTGTGTTAACTTTGATGTATTATGTAGACCTTTTATTTCAAGGTACTTTCCCATTCTGTCTACTACAATTGTGTCAGTTGTGTAGCAGATAGAATTGTAAAGGTATTTTCATCTCTAGGCTTCCTGTGTTTTTAAATTATCTCACCAAGAAATTAAATATTACAGCAAAATTGAAATAGTTTGATTACTTCTCACCAGAGTTGGCTCCTGAGCTGGGAGAGTTGTTCTGAAGTAATGGTTTCAAACCAGGCCCCACAGGTTGAGAAGGCCTGGATGTCATTTGGATGTGCCTGGGAATTGGAGTTAGTAGGGGACAGGGGAATGAAGGCACACTGAGCAGGACTTTAGTGACCTCTGCAATTACATCACAACTCTTTAGTATAACTAAATAGTAGCCAGAGCTACCATGGAAAGTCTCCTTGTTATCTATATAAAAGACAGAAGGTTGGCTAGGTACTTCTCCATTGATTCTCCCCATTACTGTCTGCCCATGTGTTCACTGTTTTCTTCAAAAGGGAGCATGGAGGATTTGTCTTGAGGAATAGATCTTAACTTAAATGGAGAGCTAAATTGTGCCTTCACTTGGTGGCTATATTATCTACCAACCAATTTCTGCTCTTTACACTCATAGATTTTTTATTGTAGAGACTTCTCTAGTGGATAGCAGGATGATGATCATATCTACCACCCCTACGACCCCAGCCACTTACTTGTGATTAAACCCAGGTCCCACAGCAGAGCAAGGCTCTAATTTAACTAGTAATATAGAGATGGAAATGTATTCCCTTTTTTTCTCTTGCTTCCAAATGAGCACAGAGCAAACCATCATACATTCTTATAAACTTATGGACATTTTACATATGTGAAAACCTCTACTCAATATCACTTCTCTGGTTGAAAAATAGTACATTATACAACCTCTCCAAATATGGAAAGTTGTTGTTTTGGCTAGATAACTATACCAAATTTTTTCCAACTTACAGATGACATTAAATATTAAATATAAGATTTAAGGTTTTTTTCAGATTGTGTGTGTGTGTGTGTGTGTGTGTTTTGTTTTCAATTACATCCCTAGCAAATTCAACAAACCATATTTAATTAAAAGAATTAGGATAGGGTTTCAAATTGAAATAAATAATCACTTAATTCTTCTTATTCAAGTTTTGCTTCTTAATGTTTGGTTTTAAGCAATGCAGTGGGGAAAATGCTCTTTTCAGGAAGAATACACTCTTAGAAAAATTGCAAAGCAAGAAAAATGTCTCTGCAAAATTCCTTCAGAGACCCTGTTTTTGCATCCAAAGTTCCTACATCATTTTATAGCCATAAGCCCCTATTATGGCACCCTATTAGACTTAGTTAACGTTACCCCAGACTTCAGAGAGAATATTGACATTTCTTGCCCCTACCTCATCAAAATCTCCTCCTAGGGACCTGCCACATTACTGGATAATTAATTTGATATAGTAAGTGGAACAAAGGTATTAATGGCTGGGGTGACCTAAATTAACCTTCTTAAGTAATTCTGTGCATTTTTACAGAATACTTGTTTGCTATAGTTTGAACCTTGCATTTCCCCAAAGGCCCATATGTAGGAGGTTTTCTCCCCAGTCTGTGGCACTATTAGGAGGTGGTAGAAGCTTTAGGAAGTGGGGCCTAATGAAGGAAAGTTAAATCATTGGGTAAGGAAGTTAAGTCATTGAGTATGTGCCCCTAAGACCTAGTCTCTCGCTTCTTGTTTTTTTTTTTTTTTCTTTTCTTCCTGATTGCCATGAGATGAATAGGAAGCCTTTTCCTTCACACATATAGGGACAAAGCAATAGGGCCAAGTGACCATGGACCAAAACCTATGAAACTGTGAACCAATAAAACCTTTCCTCTTTATAAGTTGCTGTATCAGACATGTTGTCACAATGACTGAAAGCTGACCAATAAATTTGTTGCTTTTAAAAGTGAAAAATATGCAGTTCCAAAATGTAATTTGGGATGGGAATAAGTTAATTTTATTCAGGAAACATTAGAAGTAATATTTGTCACCCCAGGTCAGGTAGGTGTCCTAATGCCAGCCTGATGACAGGTGTCTTGGAATAGGTTAGTACCTTAACTTTATTCCAAGGCCACAGACTGCAGTCTGAAATGAATCATCTTTTTGACAAATGTGCATTGTTATCAATAAGAGTAAAAAATGATAGAGGTCAATGAAAAGACACAAACCCATCACCACTGAGAGAAAACAAAATTGAAAAACCAACTCTGTTCTTCATATATAAACATCTCTTCACTTAGTATTTTCAAAAAGAGAGGTAAAATGTTAATTATGACAAACTTGAGTTCTGGGAAATATGTTAAGAAAAGCAATGCTGAAAACAGAAGTGTCATTGTGCTCACATTGGTAGGCCACTTTTTCAAAAAGGCACAATTTCCACAGGGAATGTGTTATAGCATGATGCTGAGATCTCTTCAGGGAACCAGGAAAGGAATCTAAGAGCTCTGTTTGGAGGGAAAAGAAATTTCATGTTAAGAAAACAAAGAGCAACAGAAAAAAAAAGATTAAAAGGAAGAGGCTTAAGAAGTAACATCTTTTCCCACTAATCCTATTCAAGCCACTTATCGAAAACACTATAGGGAATGTAAAAATGCTTTTACTTTATATTTTCTTTTGCAACTCTCAGCAAAACTTGTGCAACTTTCAGATGTTTATCTTTGTCATTTAACAACAATCATCTAAACTGACACAGAGCAGGTCCACCTGCATTTTTATTCTTACCTTAGAGATGGAAAACAGGAATGTTAATTCAGGCATTACATATTTGAGACCTACAATGTTCAAGGCTTTATCCAACAATCAGAGGCAAGGAGTGGACTAGAAATATGAAGACAATAGTTTTTACTTTGGGGGAGGATGGACATAAGTAAGGAGTTCTAACACGATGAGGTGAGTGCCAGGATACAGGTAGGTGAATATAAATGGGAACACAGGAAGCGAACACACAGTCTTCCTGGGAAAATGACCAACCAGGCTTAAAGTGCAATTTCTGACGAAGCATTTATTATGTGATGACACAACTTCCTTTAATTCCATAAACTTCTTTTGGAATATTGAGATGGAGACGGGTTCAAATTAGCAAAACATAACCTATACTTATGTACTGAGTAACAGGAAGACAATTAAATCAAGCAATTTATTTGTTATACAACATATCTTTTTCACAGTAGGATAAAATAAATAGATAAAATAAGTGATCTAATTTCTAAGTGTCCATTTTTTTTAAAGGACTTGTATTCCCAGAGTAACTCTGGGATCTTTTTGTTGTTTGTATGTGAGGTGTCCTCCCAAAACTCATGTGTGAGACAATTCTAGATGGTTCAGAGGGAAAAATGACTAGGTTGTGAAAGCCTTAAACTAATCAATGAATTGATCCCTGATGCGATTAACTGGGTGGGGACTGGAGGCAGTCAGGGTGTGGCTGGAGGAAGTGGGGTATTGGGGGTGTGGCTTTGGGGTGTATATTTGTATCTGGCAAGTGGAGTCTCTCTCTTTCTCTCTCTGCTTCTTGAGCATCATGTGATCTGCTTCCTCTGCCTCACTCTTCCACCATGACGTTCTGCCTCACCTGGAGGCCAAGGAATGGAACCAGCCTTCTATGGGCTAAGAACTCTGAAAATTTGAGCCCTCAAATAAATTTTCCTCCTCTGCAATTGTTCTGTTTGGGTCTTTCAGTTGCAACAGCAGAAGAAGCTGACTAAAATACTTGTTTTCCTTTAAAGTCTGACATTGAAGTATAAGAAGTGTCAAAGGACAAAATTACAGCAAATTTAGTTATAGATCTAATTGACTTTTATTTGAAGTTCATGAATGGGGCAGCTTCTATTGTACAAAATAGAATGAGAGCTCCCACTGGGTAAGAGCAGAACAATGGGTTTTGTAAGGTGAAAACAAAGAAACAAAACAATACAAAAAGAAAAGCTGAATGGCTAACATCAGGTTACTGAAAGTTACCTCTTTGAAAGGGATAAAGGGGACTTCCTTATGACATTGACTCAGGTGGACTAGAATCTCCTGTTTTCAGGAAAAACTTCTCAGGGGTCTATCTGCTTCCTTAAAGTTTTAATTTGATTATATGGCATTTAGCATGAGGGATTCCATTTGGTTTGATCTGGTCTGTTGGAGCCTAGTTGTAGGAGCTCAATCCAAAACAATAGCCTCTTCAAATTTTTCATTAAACAGAAGTAAGCACTACAACTAATGGGTAAAAATTGAAATGAAAATAACAAGAGCAAATGACTCCATCCCAATAGAGAAAGATATGTCCACATGCTTTTTCTCTACAGTGGAGTTGAGGGATTATCCAGGAAGTGAGCAGCCTTTATTAGACATGCCCAAGCATGGGAAAGAAAGTCTCCTCTGGTAGGTAGTTGTTTGAACTTGATGATCTTTAAAGACATTTCCAAATCTAAGTTCTATAAACAAGTTTCACTTCTAAGCCTCTGGCTTAGCCTGGATTTAATAGAAAATGAAACCTGATTCAAAACTTACCTACTAAGGTTTTATTCAAAGATGTATTTTCAGGGCAGGAGTGTGAGGGGTAAAGGGGTGTAATAGAAAAAGGAGAAAAAAGTCAAAGTGATGCTATACTTTGCTGACCACAATGTCACAAGAAACACAGCCAGGGCTTGACCAGGTGGAATGTTACCCAGTCAAGGTGGGTAGAAAGACCATACCTCACTACAGTCTGATGCAGAGCAAAAAATCATCTGCTGGCATTTATTCAACTCTTGTTTATTACTCGTCAAAGTTGGTCACACAGGACATTGATCCTAAAACATTTCTAGGTAATGTTACCTGGCCCTTTAGCATAGTTGCCAAAATCTGGATCCTATACCTTGTGGTGGGGTTCTTTATCTGCACCTCATTGTTGAGGGAGCTATGGTCTTTCTGATCAAGAATCAAACACCTCCTGGATCTAATACAAAGGAAACTGAAAAAAGTCTGAGGAGTTAGGAGGCTCTGTTAGGTGGCAGCAATTGAGGCTCTTCCCCGAAAAAGTGGTATAGTCCTGAGGCCACTTGAGTGGAGCAGATCTGAGGACAAAGATGGGGTGGGTCGAATAGCATGCCAATGCCTGTTTCCAACACAAGTTCACTCCTGAGTTTGAGATTTTTATCTAACATTAAAGCTTAGGAAGTATGTTTTAAATATGGGAGTAGGAAAAAAAAAACTAAATTATCTAATACAAAGAAAGACATGGTGAAAAGAAAGAAGTTTATAAGAAAGAAACAGAAAAGGATATAAAACAAAAAGCAGTTTTGGAAGTCCAACTTGTGAGAAGTTTCTCTTTATTCTTGCATATTCTTCCAAAATGTCAAGTCAACATGATTCCATGGGAAATGTATTTTTCATGTACTGGGGTGCTTGTGACCTTTAGTTCCTGGAGTTGGAGGGCAGCACCCTAAGGCCTCTGCTACCAAGGAGGCTGACTGTGATTTCATCGTGTGATCCACATGCCCAAGGCAGGCAGAGATGTCTCAGGGACATCTTTGTAAGGGACTAGTGCTGTTTGTGAGTTATAGGTGGACAGAAAGACTAAGCTCTCACTTTATAAAATTTAAAAAATTCTTGGCTGCCTATGCCTCATAGTTGGGGGATATTTCTGCTTTTTTAAAATTAATTTTTTGGGAGGGATACACGTGTAGGTCCCAGGGCCTCAAGCTTGCTAGGCAAGCACTTTAACACTGAGCAACATCCCCAGCCCTAAGGTATTTCTAGCTTTGACAGGTACATAATTTACTTGTACAGCCCAAACAGAAAATGAGTTATGAAGGAAAAATTTTAAAAAAAATACTGAGTGTTCAATATGGAGGAAGAAATCGCAGGACAAAATGTTTGTGTTGCACACATCGCACCTGTACCATCTTGCCTCCCAGCAACCCCAGAACACAATGTCTATTAGCTCTATCCTCAAGAAAGAAATATTCTGTCCAAAAGCATCTAGAACCTCCAAATTCTGTTGACCTATTGCTGGACTCATCTACCTTAACTCTCTGCTGTATTTCATATCTATGATCATTTTCTTCTCCTTCCAATGTAGTTGCTGCTCCTCTCTCTTCATGTTCTCTTCTGCCCCTTGAGTCTCTTCAATGATCTTTCCAGCTGGTTTTCCTTCTTTCAATAGCTTTTTAAGCTTTAGGTCTCCAGAGACTATCTGTGGCTCACTTCCCCTCTGCGGTAGTCCGGCTGGGCTGCCTAAGTCTGGCTGGGCAAAATAACCGAGAGGTGACAAGCAACTTGAAGATGGAAGCAGGAACTACTTTATTGCAAGTGAACTCAGCAGGAACTGAGAAACTCAAAGTAGCGGGCACCCAAGGTAGCAGGAGCCGCTTCTCTGCCGGACCGCAGAGGTACATATACCCAACTAATTACACACAGCTTAACTTAATTGACATCATCTAGACACAGCAGTCAGTCATTAAGGAATCCTCATCATCTTAATGGCTCACTGGCGTTGGCTCACAAGCCACTCCTCCTGGCATACTGCCAGGTGCCATCTTAACTTGGTTGTGGCCCTCAACACCCCTCATCTGTGGTCATGGTTTCAATGGCCAATGGCTCCCAAGTCTGTATTTCTATTCAGTCATTTCACCTGTGCTCTTTTATCTTCTGCACGGCCCATGAGGTCAATTTAAGATGATGAGTTCTGGGGCTGTAGTTCTGGCTCAGCCATAGAGACCTCACCTAGTACATGCGAGGCACTGGGTTCGATCCTCAGCACCACACAAAAATAACTAAATAAAATAAAAGATGTTGTATCCAACTACAACTAAAATATAGATATAAAAAAAGATGATGAGTTCCATCAATTTAAGATGTATGAAGCTAATTCTGTCTGTATCTTACCTCCCTGATGTGTTTTCTGTCTTTCATTGTCTAGCTCAGTAACTGATATCATGTTTCTCCCAACTGCCCTCAAAACGTGAGGGTCATCTTAGACTTTTCTCTTTCTTTCACATAGCCTCTAACTCAAGAGATGATGGAATCACCTTCCCTTCTTCCTGTCCCCATACCACTGAGACCCTGATCCAGGCCCCGTTACCTCCCAGATCTGTCATCCTTGTACCTTTCTCTCTGCTAAACTTGGTCCAACTTCCACCATCCTGAGATCTTGTTCTGAAACACAAATCCAATCACTTATACCCCAGTGTCTTTAGTCAGGTTTTCTAGAAACAGAACAGAAGACAGGAATTGGGGTGCTTGTGATTTACTGAGGAAGTTCTTCCAGAAAAAAAAAAAAAACCCACAAGGAAGGGAGTGAAGAGGACAGAGAAAAGGGAAGTATGTAGAACTGGGAGAAGTTCAAGCCTTGGCTCAATCCACAGGGAAGGGCTCTAAGCATAAACACAGTTGTTTCTCCTGGGATAAAGGGTTTGGTCTATTCTATCTTCAGACAATTCCATCATAGACTGTGGATTGCCTTAGATATTGGTGGGGGAAGCGGAGTGACTTTCTGGGCAAAGTAGCTTGCCAAGGACAATTCTCCAAAGATAAAAAGCAGTCATGAGCTATTAGCAGCCAACATGTATAACAGTTGGAAGAAATATATATTGGCTTAATGCAGGGTACCTGGGCATGGCCCCAAGCAGCCACTACACCATGCTTAAAGGCCTATTTTAGTTCAGGATGGAAAAGGGTTGGTTTTTTTTTTAAATCTTATTATTATTTTTTTTGCAGGGTTCTTTTTTTTTTTTTTTTTTTTTTTTTTGTCTTTTTTGGAACTAGTGGTAGAACTCAGGGCTTTGCAAATGCAAGGCAGACGCTTTACCACTGAGCTACATCCCAGCCCTTAAAGGCCTATTTTATCTCTCCATTTCAGTAGAATAGAATAAAAACCATTAGCATAATCCATCTCTGTTTGATTCTCTCCACCCTAACTTATTATTCTCTCCTTTACCGGCCATCCTACATTCAATTTTTCCCTAAAATCTGAATATTCTCTATATATTCACACCTTCCATTCTTCTGTTCTTGTTCCTTCTTCAAGAAACTCTCATCTCATTTGCTCACCTAAAAAATTCCAGCTCAAGTGTAACACTTTGGAGGTCATTTGTTGAAATTTCTAGGCAGAATCAATCGCTCTCAAATCTGGTTGCCATTGCATTTTATATATAGCTACATTATAATAATTTTTGAATTATAGATATTTGCCAGAGTTCTTGTTTCTTTACTAGATCATCTGAGAACAAGTATTGTGTGCCTC
The DNA here is from genome assembly GCF_964194105.1 of Spermophilus citellus. Lineage (NCBI taxonomy): Eukaryota > Metazoa > Chordata > Mammalia > Rodentia > Sciuridae > Spermophilus > Spermophilus citellus. The sequence continues at coordinate 106,265,137 of NC_138187.1, forward strand.
CCCATTTTTAAATCCTGAACACCCAGTAAAAGGTATAGTCCTTTGTAAAGACTCCATAAATGTTGAATTAAATTGTATAATCATCTCCTTTATGATAAGCAGCAATTGGCACATATATAGGACATATAGTAACTTCCAAAGTCTTCAACTATGAGGCAGCTGCTGATTTCATAGCACTTTAGCTTGCTGTTATGAATTCCTTTGATTTTGCCATGTTTATTGTCTTTCCTTGCCCTTTCATTCTATCTCAATTTCTTTTGTTTTGTTCACTCTGTTGGAGATCAGAAAATGATACCCCAAAGTGTGATGTTTTGGCATGTGGAGTACTTTGAAATTAAGGAGGTTATAAACCCTCAGAAGCAGTCTCAGAACCAAGTCTCTCTCTGACCTACTCCTGCCCTCCTGTCTCCAATTCTTTGTTCTCCCCTAAAGTGAGTCACAGAAATCAGAATTCCTCTTCTTCAAGACAGATCATCAAAACTAGAATCCCTTTCCCCAAAAGCAAGCCAAATATTCTATATGCATCATAGGCCCAATACATGAAAAGAAAGAATGCCACAAAGAGATGCTTAAAAGAGTCTGTATAGATAGGACCTGCTGGATTTTCCTGTCACAATTACATCATAACCTTTTGTTCAATCACTTTTCAACAAGAATGTCCATCTTTGCCTCAAAACCATTTCCCCTGGGTCTTTGGTTCTCTCCATTTGTGAAGGTTCCTGTGTCACATAAAACTTTGTTTAAATAAATCCATTATAGTTTTCTCTTGTTAGGCTGTCTTTTGTTATAGAAATGTTGACCAGGACCCCTGTGATGGGGAGGAAAAGGATCATGCTTTTCTGCCCCTACAAGTTCACAAATATTGACAATAGATTAGATTAGGTGTTGGAAAAAAGACTCAAGGATGACACTGAATATTTGCAATGTGAATCCAAAAAACAAATAAATTACTAATAAAAGCAAAGATGTGCCTTTTCCAAAAGTAATATCTATCAGAGGTGATATTACCAAGGGAAAAGGTGACTCTGTTACATTTGTATGTTACATTTGTATAGTCAAGGCATCCAAATAAGAGAGCTTTTCTTTGTGATAATCTCATTTATTTTTCCTACTCTTCACCAGCTTTTTAGGGTTAATTTATATACAATTCATTCTTTTAAATATACAGTTTGAACACAACCATATAACCAGTATCCTTTTTCATGATGACTGTCCCCAATGACCACTTTTTTGGGTACTAGCAATTGAACCCAGAGGTGCTTAACCACTGAGCCACATTTCTAGCCCTGTGTGTGTGTGTGTGTGTGTGTGTGTGTGTGTGTGTTTATTTTGAGATAGTGTCTTGCTAATTGCTTAGGGCCTCACTAAGTTGCTGAGGCTAGCTTTGAACTTGAGATCCTCCTGCCTCCCCAGATACTGAGATTATAGGCATGCAACACCATACCTGGCCCCCAATTACCTTTTTTATTTTAATATTTATTTTTTAGTTATAGGTGGACACAATATCTTTATTTTATTTTTATGTGGGGCTGAGGATCGAATGTGCCCCATGCATGGTAGGTGAGCACTCCACCTCTTAGCTACAACCTCAGCCCCCCAATTACCTCTCGACTTGCTTCTTCTATAGCTCATATAAATGTAATAACAGTGTTATATTTTCTGAAGCAGAAAATATTTGGTTATTTTCGTTTTTGACTGAACAATGATAAATATTCATGAATGCAAAAGTCTTTCGTGAGCATTTATCTTAATTCTCTTGGGATAAGATTCCTTGGCTATATGAGTAGTGAATGTTTAATTTCGTAAGATATTGTCAAACATTTTCCAAAGTGGTTGTTTCATCATTACATTCCCAGTGGTAGTGTGTGAAAATGTCAGTTGTTCCATATCTTCTGTAACACTTGGTATATATAGTCTGTTCTTTTGATTTTGGTAATTCTACTAAGTGTATGGTGATAATTCTCTGGAGTTTCAATTTGCATCTTTCTGATGACTAATAATATTTCATGTGCTTAACTACTGTATTTCCCATGGTTTTCCAGAGAAACAGGACCAATAGGATATCTATCTACCTAATATTGAACTATTGCCATCATCATTTATCTATCATCATCTCACACACACACACACACACACACACACACACACACACACAAGGGAGGTGGTATTTAATATAAGAAATTAGTTAATGCTTCAATGTTTATAACAGCACAATTCACAATAGTTAAATTATGGAATCAGCCCAATGCCTGTAAGTAGATGAAAAGATTAAGAAAATGTGGTATATATACATGATAGAGTTTTAATCAGAAATAAAGAAAAATGAAATTTTAACATTTGCCAGTAAATAGAAGGAAATGGAGAACATCATGCTAAGTGAACTAAGTTAGACTCAGAAAATCAAGAGTTGAATGTTTTCTCTCATATGTGGAAGTTAGAGCAAAATAAGGGAAAGGAGGCAGGCTAGGGGTAGGGGTCAAATATCATAAAGATATAGGGAAGATCAGTGGGGTAGAAGAGAGAGAGAGAGAGAGAGAGAGAGAGAGAGAGAGAGAGAGAGAGAGAGAGAGAGGAGGGAAGGATGGGAAAGTGGAGGAAATGTGGAATGTCTCTATAAATATACCAGAGGGAATTTCCCTTCAGGCATATGTAGAAAACACCATTAAAAAACAAATTTAGCAAAAGGAAGATCAGTAGAGTAGTGGAAGGAAAATAGGAGGAGAGAGAATGGGAAGGAAATGGTGGGGGAACAGGGATTGAAATGGACTAAATCAAATTCCATGCATGTATAATTTTGTCAAAATGAACCCAACTATGTATAACTACAACTGTCTAATAAAAATTCTTTTTTCTTAAAAGAAAATTTCTGTAGACTATTAAAGTAAGAAATAAAAACGAACATATTTAAAGATTAAAAAAGAAGAAACAAATTGGCTGAAAGTTTCCCAAGATCTGCAGCTGGAGACCTAGAACCCTCCTGCCTCAGTGAAAGGAAAGCGAGGAACTGGGGCTTGGGAGATGGGCAAGCTAGAAATGAAAGACAGAGACCAGGTAGAGATATACATGAGAGTTTATTTGTCAAAGCTGACAAAATAACGGCCATCCCTCCATAGGCAGAGAGAGTTAATACAGACTTGGGGCACAAGACTTTTATGGGGGAGGTTCACGGATTAGAGTCAGGTGGGTCCTAATGCCGGGAGTGAAGGGTTGGGTTGGTATGAGGGAGTGATAAACCTTTCTCAGAAGGGCCTTGGGCGGAAAGCGAAACTTTTTCTTAAAAATAGAGACTGTCACTTAAGATGGCCTACTAGATATTAAGCAAGCACCTCCCCAGATGCTGGAATTATAGGCATACACCACCATACCTGGCCCCCAATTACCTCTTGACCTGCTTTTTCTATACTTCATATGAATTTAATAACAGCGTTATACATTTATGTAACCTAAAAGAGCTGGTGTTATAGTTCCTGTCTGAAACCGACCCTGAGAACCAGGACAACCAATTGTGTAAGTTCTCTGAGGACAAGGGAAAACCAATGTCCCAGTGTTAGTGAAAACTCAGTCTTCTTTCCGAGTGTCAAGCCAATAATGAGGATGAGGTTTTGTGAAAAAGGAAAAGGATGTTTTATTGCTTTACTTGCAAAGGAGAAACACAGAAGACTCCTGTCCTAGAGTTCTGATTCTGTTAGGGGAAGCAAAGGGCTTTTTTAGAGGTGATTTAAAGGTTACATTCCAGTTGTGCTCTGTCAGGGATCAAAATTCACTTGTAGAGATAACTGTTTCTTAGATCTTCAGGGCCAGTGCTGAAGTCTGCATTACTTCATTCCTGTGGAGTGTGCTTAAAGACAGGTAACTCATCCTAGAATGGAAGGTTAATCTTGCTTCCCCCATGATTAGGGGGCAGAGAGGAAGAAGACAAAGGAAAAAAGAAATGTCGACTTTAAAATAAGCCATAGTGATGGAGCAGCAAGTTTATGTTCAAAGCATAAAGTTTACCCAGTTATACCAGCTCAGAAGTCAGTTGCTGCTAATCAACAATTTTACTCTAGCCAGGTCTTCACCTGATTGAAAGAGACCCAAGAATTTTAGGGAGGGCCATTTGTCTACCAATCCAAATGTTAATCTCCTCTAGAAACACCCTTACAGACACAGCAGAATAATGTGTGGCTAAGTGTCTGGGAAACCTATGGCCCAGTCAGGTTGACACATAAAACATCACAATGACTATTCACAAATTCTCTTTTGTGAAATGTATATTCAAATATTTTTCATCAAATCTTTGTTGGGGTGAGGATATTATATGTTTCCTTCTAACTGATGTTTTAAGAAATTTATTTTTGACAAAAAGCCACTTTTTAGATATCTATTTTGCAAAAATAGATATTGATGAAGTCCTTTATTTTTTATTGGTTTGGTTTTGTTCATAAATTTCGTGTCTTCCTTAAATGATTTTTTTTGTCTAATCTAACATCTCAATGTTTTCTCCTGTGCTTTCTTTTAAGTATTTTATATTTTAGTCAGACAAACAGCCTTTTTAAATTGTCATTTTGTTATTTATTTGTTCCTGGTTTTTTTTTTGTTTGTTTTTTTAGAGAGAAAGAGAGAGAGAATTTTTTTAATATTTATTTTTTAGTTTTCGGTGGACACAACATATTTTATTTTTATGCGGTGCTGAGGATCAAACCCAGTGCCCCGCGCATGCCAGGCGAGCTCGTGACCGCTTGAGCCACATCCCCAGCCCATGTTCCTGGTTTTTAAGTACATAGTCTTTCAAAAGTTCCTATTAAGTGATTAAAAACTCATATGGTTTAGACATAAAGGAAATAATTTGCCATTTGTTTTATGGTTATAATAACTATCAAATATGTAAATTAAGATTGGACGTTTGAAAAAATTTAAAAATAGACAAAAAAATGTTCATCTCTGTGTGATAGTATTATGAGTGAGTCTTATTTTTCTTATGCATATTTTTCTTGATTGTCAAAAGTACATAATTTATAAATTTTAATGTATTATTACTATACACAAATAGTAATAAGTTGGGGAAGGTAAATTTACAAGATCAGGCTCATTTCTTGATATGTCTTATTTGTCTTTTAACTTCAAGAAAAATAAAAAAATGTCTGTGGAGCTGGAGCTTTTATCCTAAATTTTTTCCCCCTGGGGTGCTTGGAATGGAACCCAGAGCATTGTGCATGCTAGGAAGACACTCTACCACTGAGCTGTACCCCCAGCCCAGGTACTTTCATCCAACTTACCCAATTCTTTGACAATCCAACATTTTACTACAGAATGCTTTCATTTGTATTTTACTCAAATATATAAAACATTGATTTTGGCTTAAATGCTAAACTTTTATTCATCATGTCATACATAAATAAAATAAGAGTATTTTACCTTTGATTCCTTCTTCAATCTATCCTTACCTCTTGGACCCACCCCCTGTAAGTAGGAAAGGTTAATGAGAGTGATTAAGGTAGTGAGTGGCTATGACTGCAAGAATTCAAGTCAATTAATAAAATGTCACTATGCCAGGGGATGAGTTCTACTATCTCTCACAGATTTCCTTCTCCGGAGGTGAAGAACTCACTGGAATATTTGGGGCCATGTGGTTCCTTGAGCACTGGATCATCTACAATCACTCATGCAGAAAGAACTATGAACTTCAGAACCATGGAGGGTCTCAATCTAGCAATCGATACAATCCTTTTCTTTCCAACTCCAACTCCATGTGATCTCATCCTTCTGTTGTGTATGTTTGTTCCAAACCTTCACCAAACCTTCCTCAAATGTTCCTCTGGTGAGAACACAACTTCTAGATATTCTCTGTTTCTGTGTAGATTTTCTCTTTAAAATATTAATGTAAGTAACAGGCTCCCGAGCCTGGCAACCAGCTGTGGTGCCTTTACAGTTTAGTCTCACGTAAGAATCCTATTCCACTGCTTGAACCTCAACTCTATTTTGAGATCAAAGACTGAAAACTACACTGCAGCACTTTCTTCCTCATCTTGTTCAAATCTCACAGTGTCTTTACTGCATTGATACCTATTTCTACTAACTAAACCTAGTGCATTCACCTCCAGTCCAATGATTTTCCAATCAGATCAACAGCTTCTGGGGAGAATTTGTAGGTCAGATCAGCTCCTGTATGTTGTAGTCTATAACAGCTAACTATAGACCTATGAGACTTCTCCCATTGTTGGGGCTAGAGGAGAGAAGGACCTATAGACTTCTTCATGGAAAGAAGGCATTGGTCTTTCTGTGTTTCAGTTTCAGTACACTGTAGCAGTTCTAACAGAGCCCAGTCTTGACTCTTCCAAAACACACTCATGTTACTGATAATGGTCCATTTTTCAAATCGTTCATTCAATAGCAATGAATATCACTTATTATGAAAGCAACTCTAATTACCCAAAACACATATTCAAGTTTATAGCAAGTATTCATCAAATCAAACAGATTACTCTTTCTTTCTGTTCTACTCTACTTCTTTAAGTGTTTGTAAGCAGAGCTCATTAAGACTTCTTCACATTTATTATCATCTGCCTTTCTCCCTACTTTGGAACTAGTATTTGGATACTGTAGACTTTTTTAAAGTACATATCAGCATTCCTTAGTCAAATCCAGTTATGTATTTGTCCTCATGGACAGAGTCTGAGGTCACCATACAGCTGCACCAAACATGGAATGGGTTCCCATTCACCACATTATCCCACCCCGATACTCATGAGATTTTTATCAGTTCTGCTTCTATTTTCTCCAGAGTATTTACTCCCTTTAAACATACTATGTACTTTACTTTTATTTACTATATCTACTTCTGTTGTTTCCAAGAAACCAGCCTCTACCTCAGAGCAAAGCCTGTCCAAGGAAGGGGGTGTGATCCTTGTCCTTGGAAAGACCCACAGAGCACTCCTAGGCATATACCCACCCTGCTGAGTTGTTTGCAAATAACAGGAGAGATCTGCAGAGCCAGGTGTCCCTGACTCAGTCAGGCTAGGTGAGGACCCATAGCAACCCCCTAGCAACCACCAATCAGCATGAGACAGGGAAAATACCTGGGATGCCAGATGACCCTCCCAGTAGTTTATGGTGGTTGATAATGTGTTGGGAAACCATGTAGTTCAGCACGTACTCCCCTTGTGGCCTAAATCAATCAGTTCAAATGAATCCCCCTCTTGTACTAACCAATCACCCCTACCCAACTTGTTCCTGCCAGTGAATGTGCTAATCACGTTTTAGAGTTGTTTTATGATTTTCCCGCGGTGTGTGATGATTTGCTAAGAGATGTTATGATGTATGTGAAGTCCCTGACTTCCCCAAAGAGTCTATAAAACTGCTGCAAACCCTGCGCTCGGAGCCTCTCAGTGTCACCAGTTGCTGTGTGCGCGGAGGACCGAGCTAGCTCGCAATAAACTCCTCTTTGCTGCTTACGTCCATCTGGTCTCTGGAGGTCTTTTGGGGGTCCTGAATTCGAGCATATCTGTTTCTTCTAAAATATAAGTTCCAGAAGGGATCTTTGTCTTGTTTGTTGTCCAGTACCTGCAGCAAAGCCTGGTAAGTAGCACAGCATCAGTAAATATTAGCTGAATGAAAAAATTAGCGATTCAAAGGCTCTCAGAAAGTCTACCTTGCCCTCCATAATATCTCTACTGTCCAGGTAGCAGCACAGTGTCTGAAATTCTACCTCTAGAGATTTCCATCTTAGAGTTTCTTTGTGATTTATTTAGGTTATGCTACATGTGCATATTTCTGGGGGGAACAACATCCATCTAGCTATTCAAATAATATTTTAAAAAATTATTCACTAGATATTTTGAAATATGTAGTGCTAGATATTTTGAAACATAGAACAGAGCCAGACTTATCCTGCCTTCAAGGCAGGCTTACATTTACGATGGATGTGGAATCAGACTCTCAGGAGAGATGCACACAGCACTTCACACAGAGACCCACAACTGGTGGCAGCAGTTACCCTGATCCCTGGGAGGCTCAGATCATTGGACTCTGACAGTGCATTTCTAAAAACAGAGGGAGTGATAAATGGAGCCTTTCATTCACTCATTTATTCACCTCTTCATTAATTTCACATATATTGAGTTTCTTCTCTGTGCCAGGCACTTGCCAAGTCCTGGGGATACGACAGTGAATAAGCAAGGCAGAGTCCTTGCCTTCAGGGAGGTCACAGTTAGTTAGTTGAGAATTTGGATATTAAACACGAAATTATTTCTTTGAACTGTAACAAAGGTTTTCATAGAGGCTATGGAAACACATAGAAAAGGGCTCAACTCTAATCCACGCCTTGTATGGAGACTCGTTATTCTTTATAATTCCTTTGAGGAAACCCCATTGAACTGTGCCACTTTGCACCAGAGCCCCAGGTTCACTGAGACCATGTGTAGACAGATACAGGAACATATGTCCAGAGAATTTTGTGTGTTGCCTTTGTGGGTTGGGTTGGTTTTGATGGTTGTAGTTGTGATGGTTGCTATTTTTATGCTTTGCTTTGTTGCATCTGATTACAAGACAGTTGGCATGAGACTGTCAGAGACTTCCTCACTATGGTGAGATGGCCAGGGTTAGGTCTGGAGTTCATCACATTCATTCTTTAAAGGCACTTATTCTCAATGATGGCTGTGCTTTTGATAACTGGGGAGGAATAAAAAGTAGTAGTGACTGAATATTTGAGGATTCCTAGTCGATGGTAAACAACCTCTTCTATATTCTCCTCTTCCTGGTGGCCTCTTCTACTGTTAGGGACTTAAAATAAACTTCTTCTTCTTGAGTTTGCTTTTCTTCCTCTTAAGAAGTTAGTGCTGATTCTTTCAATCCCTAAATATCACAGGGCTATCAGATGAAAAACCTTGGATTTTAGGTTTAGCCTTCTTAATGTAATATCTTGATTGTTGGCATCTTTCAACTGGTAAATCTCCCAAATTTATAGGCCTTGTCCTAAGTCTTCACTGATATGTTCATTCACTCATTCATTATAATTATGATATCAATTGAGTGACTATAATGTGTACCTAATACTCATCTTAGGTACCTGGGACACACTTAATGTTCTAGTGAGGGGATGACTAAATGTCCCCTCACTGGACCCAGTACAGAGCACAAGGGACATACATGAAGGGACATTAGGTATAAGAGAGATTGGAATAACAGGTATAGTCTGGATCTGGAATATCCTCAAATGCCCACCTGTTAAAGGGTAGGTCCCCAGCTTGTGGCACTGTGGTACATTCCAATGTGGTGAAACCTTTTAAGAGAGAAGGCCTAGTAGAAGGTCTTAGATCATTGGGAGTGTGCCCTTGTAGGGGAAGTTGTGACATTTGTCTCTTCCCCTCTCTTTTGCTTCCCCATGATGAGGTGAATGGACTTCCTCAACCATGTGCTCTTTCCATGATGTACCGTGCTTCCACAGACTCAGAGCAACAAACCCAATGAACTGAAACCTCAAAAGTATAAACCCAAATAAGACTTTTCTCTTTTCAGTTGATTATCTCAGGTATTTGTTACAGCAATGAAAATCTAATACACTAACCATGTGTAGCTACATAAGTAGACACACACTTTCTTGGGAGGTTGGAAATTGCAGAGATTTGGGCTTAATCATCTTTACTTTGGGTCAAATGATTTGGGATAATATGGGTTTAGAGCTGCTCTATACTAAGTGCTCAACAAATATCATCTCATTTATTTCTCAGAACAACCCTATGAACTAGGAACCCCTCATGTACTTTCTATCCATTCTCTCTTCGACTTGGAGATTCATTGTATTATAAAAGTTAATAACAATGACATTAACGAACATTATCATCCTTTTTCTGATTAGTGTTTATAGGGCAGAGATTATGCTTAATTAAAGTAAGCACTAAAACATTAATGATATTGAATTGGCAAGTGAGTGGACACCATTTTAAAGTGTCCACTCAACTATTCTATTGACATTGGTCTAGGAATTTCTTTATGGGGTCTGTTAGTCAGCTTTTTTTTACTGTAACAAAATGACTGAGGTAATCAACTTATAAAAACTTATTTTGCCTCACAATTTTAGAGGTTTTGGAGAAGGAAAGTCCTGTGATAACATTGCACATGATGATGGGGAGTACATGGCATAGCAAAGCTGCTTGCCTCATGACCAGGACTCAAAAGACAGAGAAAGAGGGAAGAGCAGGGTCCTCTACCTTCTTCAGGAGCAGTGACTTGAAGAAGTGACCAGGAGATCTACCACTGGGCCCACTTTTTTAAAGTTCCACCACCTCCCAATAGCACCATGAGGTGGGGACCAAGCCTTTAACATATGGGCCATTGGAGAACAATAGCAAGGGATTAAAACACCCCATTTTCTGATGAGAAACACAATAGATACAGAAAGAAATTAAGGTACTTTTTTAAAGTAACACATTATCTAAAAATAAGACAGATGGGGAGTGACATAGGACTCTGGAAGAGACAGGACACGTTTTTCCTAAGTGACCCAGAAGCCTGAGAAAGCATTTGTTCTGCTACCATTCCATGCTCCATCCATTCCTCTCAATGCCTTCTTCCTCCAAATTCATGCTTTTATTTCTTTCCACTTCTTCCCTTTAAATTTCCTCAGCCCAGCCCAATATTGCAAAAGTAGAAACCATGACTTAGTAGGCTGAGTGGAGCAGGGCAGGTATTTGGCCCAATCTTTATCTTCACTAGGGCCTGTAGATTTAGACTTTGATCATATTTTTAATTAAAACCTATTTTCATCTTGCAAATGTTACAAACATTTAATGTTTGTTAAAATATAAAACATTCAACATACATTATTTTTTTACATAACTTTATTTTGGTTCTTCTTTATTTTCATAATTGGTTGGGAGCTTATAAATATAGAAGCAGCCGAGGACACCCTAGTCATTTGATAGGTTCTACTGATACCCAATATAAATGAATCTCAGGCCCAGTCCTGTTCTCAGAAAGTATTTTCTTTGCCCTTGTTCTGATCTTGTCCTGGCTCTGTGCCCTCTGCTTGTAGACTGGACAAAAGGTCAGACTTTCTGCTTTAGCCTATCAGTGCTCTTAAGTCATAGATTGAATTATACTTAGATGTTTCTTCTTCCCACTTATCCAGTCCCAATGCCCTAGACACCTTGCAAGGATTTTCCAGTCCTCTCTTCTACTTACTTCCCGCATAGCTGGACATTCTTAATTACAACTTGGAAAGCAAACATGTGTGTTGCTTTGGCAGCACAGATGCTCTAGTGGTTGCACAGCAATCACTTCACCTGGGAAACCGTGCTCAGGGAAGGAAATGCAAGTCCTTGCATAGAGAGTTAATTGGCAAGAATGACAGGGCTTCAGGTCACCTCTGACTCTCAGGCTCTGCCTGCCACAGTCTCCATGAGCCCTTCTGGCACACTTTTAGTCCTGTCTTTTGGATATTTGAGAAAATCCAATATAACTTTTGAACTTTGTGTGGCAGCTTTGAACCTATATGGAACCATAGCTCTTTAAATGTGAGTGTCATGACAAAATAAACACAGTAGTCCTTTACTGACAGCAAGCAAAAAACAAGACAAAACAAACAACAACAACAACAACAACAACAAAACCTCAACATTTATTATCTCTCAGCTTCTATGAGTGAAGACTCTGGAAGGTATCTTAGTGGGGTGGGTTGGGGTTTCCCATAAGGTTGTAGTCAAGATGTTGGCTCGCACCGCAACAAGCTGAAAGCCAGGCTGATATTGGTGGCCTGCTTCCAAGATGGTCCACCCACAAAGCTGACAAGTTAGTAAGTCAGTGCTGGCTGCTGGAGAATGGCCTTGAATCTTTGCCATGTGGACCTCTCCATGAGGATGCTGAGGCGTCCTCAACACTGTGACTGGCTTCCCCAGGTGAACAATACAAAAGAGAGAAAATGATTAGTGCAATGCCTCTGCAGTCACACTTTGTCTTCACTGCAAGATTTGGATACAGGTCAGTCCTATTCATTGAGAGAACAGGGAGATTATCTATGTATTATCTAGTCTTCATAATTGTTAAGAAAGTTCCCCATAAAGGATGCCTAAAAGAACATTAGAGTCCAGCAGTGTGAAAAATCTCTAAGACCAAGGAAGTTGACATGTGCAATATTTAACATATTCCATTAAGTCAGTATGTTAATAGTGCTGCTCAAGTCTTTTTAATTCAGTGCTCATTTGTCTGTTTATATCATAAAATACTTTTATAATTTTATCTCTTACTACAGTTATGGAGCCATCTATTTCTTGCTTTTAGTTCTATCAGGTTTATTTGTATATTATGAGGCTTTGTTATTTGGTGCTTATAAATTTCAAATTATTGTATCTTCATGGTAAATGGAAACTTTGACTCTTATGAAGTAAACCTCTTTATCAGTAGGAATGTTCTTTGGGTTTATGTTTAGCTTCACTGATTCTTTTCTAATGTTTCTGTGATTCATCTGTATTTTTAATTCAACCTTTTTGAATGTTTCTATTTTAGAATTGTCTCTTGTAGACCATACATTGTTGTTTTATTTTTTTTTAAATACTGTCTGACAATAATAGTCTTTTAATTGAGCATTCTGTTTATAACTAATGACATGTTCATTGGATTCATTCTGTCATTCTATTTTATATCTTCTATTTCATATCTTATTATTTCATCTATTCAGTATTTATTTAATTGTCCTTTGTTGACTTTTTCAGTTTAAGTATATTTTATCATGCAATTTTACTTCTACTGGTTTGGAAGTTTCATTCTGTTTCTTATTTTAATGGTTATCCTAAAATTAAAATATGCTTACTTAATTTATTGAAATCTAAAATTAATCTAGACGTTTACTTTCCTCTGAGTCAATGCAAATTTATAATACATTTAAATTCTTTTAAACTCCCTCTCAACTTATATGTTGTTTATACATGCCATTCTTAATCTATTTTGTTTTTGCTTTTGGTCTCCGTCTCTTAATCTTATTAGTCATTATCACTACTGTTTAATACATCTCACAAGAAGGTAGAGGCTGAAGTCACACACCTTCTTAGGAATTTCTGGGTTTTTTTTCCTTCTCTTTTCCTTCTTCTGCTTTGTGTAACTCCCATTAAGTCTTGTCTGCAGCCTTCAGAGATTGGGAGTGTAGGTTGGATTGGTTTAGGTCTGGTTTACCCTTGCTTTGGGAAGTTCCAGTCCCTCTGTCTTTGGTGAGTCCTGGTCTTAGCTTCTGCCTGTGACCTGCACAGATCAGAAGCCAAGTTTTATGTTAGCTGAATAAGCAAATAAATTCAGGGTATGTGGAATTTTGGTGCTCTGTTATTATGCTTACCTCTTGTTTTTAGGCATCTATCCAAAAATTAATTAGGATGAGAGTTCTTCTGTCTTTTAAACTCTACAGACTAATAATCACTTAAATATGATGATGTTTGTTAGAAAAATGTAAGTACAATTGTTTTTGGAAGAAGGATTAATCCAAATAATTCACTATTATTGAATCTGAAATCTAATACATATTGCATTTGATTTCAAAATTAACAAAGCAGTATGTATCGCCCAGATTTCATTTAATAATAAATGCAATTACTTAATAAAAATAAAAAATACATTGAACATTTATACATGCCAGATAGGGGCATAAGGGTTTTGTACATATTATCTAGTCTTCATAATTTGGGATAATATCTAGTATATATATTAAATAAATATTAGTTATTATGGTTATTTTTATGCTCACTTCTCATTTGAAAAAAAAAAAAATTCCCTTCTCTTTCTGCCCTTTGGCTACATAAAGCCACTGTCCAAGGTCCCAACCGCCTAGAGTTTGCTAAAGCTCTCAGACTATTTAAGTCACTAAACCATGTGACAGCATTATCATGTATTTGCTTAATATATTACCTTCTATATAAAAAGTTTTAGTTTTTACAGAGTCTTAGACTCTTCGTATTTAAAATGTGTTATGGTAATTAAATTAGACCTTGTTTCACTGGCCCACAAAAGTCTGATCCTTTGTGAAACCTCCCCAAAGAAGGAAAACTCCCCTCCCCCAACCTTTAGTTTCCTCCCTTCCCTCTCTGCAAATCAAATAAATTGTCTCATTGGATTAGAATTTGGATTTTCTAATTTCCAATTCTACGATCAATTCTTGCAGTTTTCTTAAAGCTTAATTTTAAGAGATACAATGAAGATCATTGAAAAAACACATCCTTGACTTTGATTCTGTTTGTTTAAGCTAAACTTCAATGTCATTTTAGCAGACTTGGACTGTAAATAGTTTAAGTTTTGGTGCCAAGAACCAATTATCTACAGCGAGCAAAAACCAAATGATTTTATGCAGAATGAATCATGCAGGGAGCTTCAAAATCTCAGCAGGCAAATTGGCTCAGAGAAGATGTAATATTGTTGCTTGATTAGAGATGAAGCCACTAACTTAAGGTGGCTGTTTTTAGGGACTGAGGAAGATACAAATCAAATAATATTTATGTGTAATTTCCAAATTTCATCATGATGCATGGAATATACTTCTCCACTTTGTCAGAGACTAAAAATAAAAAAATCACATTCACAAACCCACAATAGATATTTCTTCTGAATTTGCAATTCCACTGGTCCAATTAGATGTGAGCTTTCACTGGTCCTTTGTTTTCAATGACTCTCTGGATTTAAAAACAACAACAACAAAAATCCACGATATGTTTTATAAACTTATTAGAACCATGAATTTATTGAGAAGTTGAAGACAACTCAACTATAACTTATCTCAATGGAGATTCTTATAACATTATGCAAATTAATGCATTGTACTTTGTATGGACTTATAATAGGTTTTCAGTTCTCTGTGAAGCTCATTTGGACTGAAAGCATATCTGGATATGAAGTCAAAAAGCTTTGCCATATATCTCTGAGAAATTTCAGAGTAGACCAGGACCCAGTTCCAAAAAGCATATATTTACTTAACTAAGTAATCATTGATGATAGTTGCTGAATTAAACCATCCACCTTGGAAGTTTGTATAGACAAAAGAGTTCTCAACTTTATCCAGTCCATGATCCATCTGAGGACTTGGCAGAACATACTACTTTTTATATTCCTCCCCTTTTTATTCAACCACCTTACAGACACACACATTTTATTTAGTCATATACTGGCTTCTCACATTTTATTTGTTTGTTTTTTATTTTTGTACTATTTCTACCTCATACTGGTTTTCTACTTGAAACCAAGCCCCAAACCAGACAACTAAGATGTAACACTTCCAGAGTCTATGTAAGACAGTCAACTGACAACATGTAGTAATACAAAACACTGTTCTCAGCATATTCCTTTAAAAGTGGGCAAGTTTACTACTCACAGCTAATTAAGATAACACCTAGATTTAGATACTCAATAATTTTATTGAAAGATATATTAATTTTCTGGACAATTTGTTAATTCTACTTGTGCCTCAGTTACTTCAATTTTATCAATAATCTAAAACAATTATTTTTTAAAGTTTTTAAATTCTAATTTGTTATATATGACAGCAGAATGCATTATAATTCATATTACATATAAGAGCACAACTTTTCATATCTCTGCTTGTATACAAATTATATTCACACCATTCATGTCTTCTTCATACATGTACTTAGGGTAGTGATGTCCATCTCATTCCACCATCTTTTTTTTAACCCCCTTCCCTCCTCCTTTCCCCTCCCTCCCCTTTGCCCTAACTAGAGTTTGTCTAATCTTCCCATGCTCCTTCTCCCAACCCCACTATGAATCAGCCTCCTTATATCAGAGAAAACATTTGGCATTTGGTTTTTTTGGGATTGGCTAACTTCACTTAGCATTATGTTCTCCAACTCCATCCATTTACCTGCAAATGCCATGATTTTATTCTCTTTTATTGCTGAGTAATATTCCATTGTGTATATATAGCACATTTTCTTTATCCATTCATCTACTGAAGGGCATCTAAGTTGGTTCTACAATTTAGTTATTGTGAACTGTGCTACAATAAACATTGATGTGGCTGTGTCCTTGTAGTATGTTATTTTAAGTCCTTTCGGTATAGACCAAGGAGAGGGAAAGCTGGGTCAAATGGTGGTTCCATCCCCAGTTTTCCAAGGAATCTCCATAATGCTTTCCATATTGGCTGCACTATTCTGCAGTCCCATCAGCAATGTATGATTGTGCCCTTTTCCCCCATCCTCGCCAACTCTTATTGTTGTTTGTATTCTTAATAGCTGCCATTCTGACTGGAGTGAGATGATATCTTAGAGTAGTTTTGAGTTGCATTTATCTAATTGCTAGAAATGTTGAACATTTTTTCATATATTTGTTGATTGATTGTATATCACCTTCTGAGAAGTGTCTGTTCATGTCCTTGGCCCATTTATTGATTGGGTTATTTGTTTGTTTGGAGTTTAGCTTTTTTAGTTTTCTTTATATACCTTAGAGAGTAGTGCTCTATCTGATGTGCAAGTGGAAAAATTTGTTCCCAAGCTGTAGGCTCTCTATTCACCTCACTGATTATTTCTTTTACTGAGAAGAAGCTTTTTAGTTTGAATCTATCCCATTTATTAACGGTTGATTTTAATCCTTGTGCTTTAGGAGCCTTGTTAAGGAAGTAGGGGACTGATCTTATATGACAGAGATTAAGGCCTCCTTATTCTTCTATTAGATGCAGGGTCTCTGGTTTAATTCCTAGGTCCTTGATCCACTCTGAGTAAAACAATGATTTTTTTAAAAGAATATGCTTTTCTGATACTTAAAATCTGTGTCATGTGACTTAGATTTTCCACTCAAGAAGAAAGCTAACAGAAGAGTTTCCCATTTATGTGTTTCTGTCCTGTCATATGGCTCTTAAACATGGCTATATCCAGTCTCTATGCAAAGCTCCACAGCTCTGTATTGTCAGTTGTGACCCTTACAATAGGGTCACACACTACAATGTGTCATGGATGTTTCTACTAAAGTTTTGCTAAGGAATGATAGTCAATAATGGTGTTGCCCTTGTCTGTATAGCTGTTCTTGCCATAGCCCAGTCTGTTTCTCCATGTAGAATGTTTGGTAGGATTTGCTAATGTAACACCTAAAACTTTGATTCAGATTATCTAACTGAATATTAACCCATTATAGCTTTAAGTACATTTACAATGAAAAAGAATGCACTCTACCTGCTATTTCTCTTTAAGTTAATTTAGTGGCAGATTTGACAGGCTAACAGGTCTTTGTTACTTTTTTTTTTTACTACAATATCCCATTTCCCTGGAGATATTTGTTCAGATAAATGAAATTCCACTACTTTCCTTTTTAATATTTCCAAAGGAAAGCTGTGGCCTCTGACTCAGAATAGTTATAAAAATGATTCAAAGGTGCTGCCCATCTGATAAGTCAATGTCCACAATAGCCTGAAGTAGGAGAATGCTGAATTCACAAGTAAAAACCTAAAAAGCAGGGCAGACACCTAATCATCTCCAATTTTATGTAGCTTTTATTTGCCTATAATGGAACTAATCTTTTTTCTCATATGAGTTGTTAATATTTAATGATTTGAGGTTTCCTTAAGGAGATCCTGGTTTCCTTAAGGTCCTAAATTTTAACTAGTATTTAGTTAAATTGAGTTTTTCTCTGATCATAAAAAGAAATGCTTGAATTGGTTATGTTCTTTGAAGTTGGATAGATTTCAGTTTAGTTTCCATGCTGCTCTTTAAAGTTAGGAGACATGGGGACAAATTACTTACATCTCAATTTCCTCGTCTTATAAGATTTCTATGAAAATTATATGAGAAAATGCAGGAAACCCAGGGCACCATGGCTGGTAGATGCAGCGCTCTGTGACTGGCATCGCGATGGGAGGATTAGAATCTTCTGGCCAAATTATAGATGAGATCAGCAGATGGGCCCAAGTTCGTAAAACCCTTGAGTTTAGAACCCAGGGATTCTTGGAGCCCAAGTATGTGCCATTTGTTCCTAAAACAGATTAACTTTAGTGTAATTTAATTCAATTTTACATCTGAGAAGTAGATAAGGGACAGGGAAAAATTCTTCACCATAGGGTGAGAATATCTTTACTTCATCGTTGTTTTCTACTGTTTTCATCAGCTGTATTTCTGCTGTGACTAAAAGAACTGACAAAACGATTTTAGAGGAGAAAAACCTTATTTTAAGGGCTTACAGTTTCAGAGATCTTAGTCCATAGACAGTTGGCTCCATTCCTCAGGGCTCCAAGTGAGGCAGAACATCATGGCTGTAGAGTGTAGCAGAGGGAAGCAGCTCACATGATGATCAAGAAGCAGAGAGGGGCTGGGGATGTGGCTCAAGCGGTAGCGCGCTCGCCTGGCATGCATGCGGCCCGGGTTCGATCCTCAGCACCACATACAAACAAAGATGTTGTGTCCGCCAATAACTAAAAAATAAATATTAAAAAAAAATTCTCTCTCTCTCTCTCCCCTCTCTCACTCTATCTTAAAAAAAAAAAAAAAAAAAAAGAAGCAGAGAGACTCCACTGGCCAGATACCCCCAAAGGCAGTGAGTGACCCATCTTCTGCAGCCACACCCTACCCATCTTCAGTTATTGCTCAGTTAATACCAATAGGGGATTAATTCACTGATTGGGTTAAGGCTGTCATAACCCAATCATGTCTCCTCTAAGCCTTCTTGCATTGTCTCACACATGAGCTATTGGGGGCAGGGGACACCTAATATCTAAACCA